>NC_048236.1:954314-1002503 GCF_002007445.2 Ailuropoda melanoleuca
GCCCACCCCTGCTGCCGCCTCCACCACCACCACCAACCACCACCACCACCACCACCAATGGGGCAGGTCTTGACAGCTCTTTGAAACCCAGAGGGTTTAAAATTTAAATGCCTTTGAGGGTAAGAGAAACACACCAAAACAAACATACCTCCTGCTGAACAGAGAAAGGGAAACTTGGCAGGCGCCCCAGAACTTTCCCCACCCCCAGCCCTCCCTAAACTTCCTCTTGTGGTTTCTCAAGAGTACAACCTGTTCTCCCCAGCCAAGAAAGCGCCTGGGGCAGGGGGCTGGGGCATGCCAAGGGTTCCGCCGCACCCCACCCTGTGACAAGGGAGGAAAGAATGCACAGATGAGTGGCCTGGAGGTCTCTATGGTTCTGAATTTCACAACCGGCTAACCTGTGATCTTGGTGTGGCCACCCTTTACCCTCAACTACCAGCCTCAACACCCACTCCCGCCCCCAACACAGGCCTCTCTCTCAAAAACTGATGCACGAGGAGGTCTGACTGCAGGCGAGGGGGACCGCTTCAGGCCTTCCCAGACGTGTGCAGTGCTGTCGACTCTCGAGAAAAACCTGAAGTTTCAGAAAGGTAATGGAAAAGCAGCTTGGAATCCACGGAACCTCTGCCCTGTGACCTGGCTCACATCCGGGGCAAGGTCCTAGCCTGCCCAGAGGGAGGGCGTGAGATACACAGAGGCAGCTCTGGGATGCAGCAGCTGTGGGCAAGAGGGCAAACATCTTTTCTTTATTTTTTTAAAGATTTTATTTATTTATTTATTTGACAGAGAGAGAGACAGCCAGCGAGAGAGGGAACACAAGCAGGGGGAGTGGGAGAGGAAGCAGCAGGCTCCCAGTGGAGCAGGGAGCTGGATGCGGGTCTGGGTCCTGAGCCGAAGGCAGATGCTGAACGACTGAGCCCCCCGGGCGGCCCGAGAGCAAACATCTGGAGACGGCTTCTACTCCTGACCGTCTTCCTCACTCAGCTACCAGGCTGAACTGTTCCTCTCGGAATCTAGACTATGAAGGTCTCTGCTACTCTTAAAGATTCTCACCAAATGAGGTGTCTTGGTCTCCCACGTCCGCAGATTTTGGCACATTATATCCATGTTGCCTTCTTTCTTGCACCAAACTTGTTTGCTCCTCTTGGTGAGTAAGCTTATTCAAGAACACACACTGGTGTGCGCGCACACCACACACACACACACACACACACACACACACACAGCCTTAGGGAAAGGATACCAGCTCAGTGCAGTTCCTACAAGCCTATTTTCAGACCTACTGGGGCTCCATGTAAACCGTTACCAGCACCCACACTCAACTAAAAAATTTCTCTCCTCTCTACCACCCAATTTACAGGTCCTTTCGGAAACTCCTAAGTCCTTGGCTTAAGTGGATGTCCTATGTGGTCAGTCAGGGAGGCCAGCTAGCCTAGTGGTTAAGAACAGGGCTCCCAGGTCAAGTGACCTGGGTTTCAATCTCAGCTCTGCCATTTATTTCTGGTGTACTCTTTAGAAAAATGACTTAGCTCCTCTGTGCCTCTGTTTTCCCATCTATACAATGGAGATAATCCTAGTGCTGACTTCATAGGACTTAGGGAGATCAAATGAAACATTATACCCCAAATATTTAGAAGGGTGCCTGACATTACTATGTAAGTATCAGCTGGTATTCCAAACCAATGAGGGAAGAAAACAAAAAAGGAGGAAGCACTAAGGACCAAGGTGGTCATGGTCTCAAGGACTAGGATCCTGCTGGAATTCTCAGAGATGCTTTTGATTGTAAATTCCAGGCAGAATAGAAGCTCTGACTTGTTTACCATTATGTCCCCAGCATCTAGCCTGTGCAGAGTATGGCCATAGCTAACAGGTTGGTAAATGAATTCATCAAATGTTCTATCAGTCATCTCTCCAAGGAGCCCAAGTGTTGAAAGACAAAAATCTGCAGCAACACAATGGGAGTTCGAGTTCTCTTTCACCCATGCATGTCTGGTCCCCAAGAGAACCGAGGTGGGCAGCATACAGGAAACAGTGGAAACAGTCCTAAAGTCCAAGGATGAGAAATGGGTACCCCAACATTGTGTGGATGGTCACATAACCCTCAAGTGGACCCCAGCTGCACACAGCTGGGAATTTCTGGATTCTTAGGGACCAGCCCAGGAACTTGCCTTTCCCTGAATTTATCCTGTTCATTCCCACCTCTTCTTCATGTCTAGACAACGGGTTAAAGAGAGCAGGAATGCCTTCTGGGTCCTCACTGTATCCCAAGTTCCAACACCACAGTCAGGGTTCAGTACAACACTGCAGAATGAATAAGTGGCCCGCAAAGACTTCCCACCCCTTCTCTGCCTGGTGACTCTCCATCACCCAGAATCCAACTCCAAAGTCCTCTTCTCTCTGGAGTCTTGCTAGCCAGCCCAGCTTGGCACTTTATCTCTGTTGTTCTATGACCCACACAAGCTGTAAATGAATAACATCGTTGCACTCTCAGCATCCTACAAATTCCAGACACACAGTAGGTGCTCAATGTTTGCAGATGAAACCGTTATGCTCCCTTAGTAACAGCAACCAATTTCTTCAGTTACTCTCCTTGGCCATACATTAAAAGATACAAAAGAGGCTTGTGTGCCCATCAGACACCAGAGGGACAAACACTGAAGAGTCCTTCCTTCCAGTCCCATCTTCTGACCTCCTGCCTCTGCCCTGGCTGGTAGGAGGACTCGAAGGCTACCTGCCCACATTGGTTCCGCCTTCCTACTCGCCTCCCATCCCTATCTCTGAAGTATGAAGAACGACGACAACCCAGTGCGGCCCCTGGGCTTCTAGGTCAGCTTGGAGAGGGGTTGTGGGGACAGGGCTCAGGGCTTTGGGGGCGTCTCTGCTCTTCAACTACGTGCACAACAGCTCACTGGGAGAGAAAGTGAGCCGAGCTTTGGGGGACAACGGGGAGGTGACGAGGACGCGGTGACCCCCTTAACCGACCCAACTCTGACCCCTACCCCAGGCGTCCAGCCTGAACTTGGAGGCCCCAGCGAAGGGTGGAGAGGCTGACACCCCATCTATCTAGGTTTCTTCAACCATCAAGCCTACCTCCATAGCAGGTGAGCCCCCCGAAGCACGGATTGTGGACTCATTCTCCCGCCGCCTCTGACTTCTGTCTTTGGATAGATGGGGGGTCGCAACCTCCAGCCGTGGGGAGGGGCGTGCACTCCCCGGTCAGGCGCCCCAACAGAAAAAGTCTCCACCCCCGCAGGCGCCGCGTGTTTACAAAGTCCGCGCCGCGGATCCCGAGTTTAAAGCTGGGCAGGAAGTGGGGAAGAGGGGGCGGGGGAGACAAAGGGGCTGGGTGCTCGGCTCTACTAAACTTTGGGCTCCGGCTCCTCCCCCGGCTGCCCGCGGCTCGCCCAGAAGCCCCCGACCCACGTGTCCTAGGTGAGGGGGCGGGCAACGCCCCCGGGCTCAGGTGCGCCCGCGGGACCGGCGTGGCGCGTATGCCCAGATCTCTGCGCTCGGGGCGTTCGCCGGCCATTCACGCCGCGCTCAGGAAATAAACAACTTTAGGCGCTGCTTCTTGACCTCTTACTGTATGTCTGCCATTGTGCCAGACCCTTTGTGTGTGCTAGCTCATTTTCTTTTCTATCAATCCCATCCCAGTTTCTCTCTCTCTCATACACACACACACACGAAAGGAAACTGAGGCAGTGTGGCTAAGTAACGTGCCCAAAGTCCCACAGCCTGCAAGTGTTAGGATTCAGAGCCGGCGTCTGCACCCTCCCAGGCACCCGCAAACGTAACGGAATGAGGCGCGGAGCGGTCCCCCACCCCGGCACGGAGAATCCCGTCCCAGAGTGGCTGGCGAGGGTGCGAGACGCAGAAAACCACAAGCACTGCGTGGACGCAACGCCTTGGGAGTGAGGCGGGCACGGGACAGCTTCCTGCCGCCTGCGCCTCCCGCCTCGCCCCGCAAATACCTGCGGATGGAGGGCGAGAAGGCAGCGGGATGCAGCGGAAAACCTGGGCTAGCTGGTCTGTAAACTCTAGGTCCAAGCGGACCCTGGCAGGCTGCGGGGCCATCAGCACAAAATAAGGTTTCCCCAAATTTCCCGCTCGGGAGAATTTCCTGGAGAGCTTCAGTATACGGATTCTCAGGCCCCTTCCCCAGAGAAAGTCACCGGGACCGAGCGGGACCCAGCCAGGTGTTGCTTAACAGGCAAGTTTGGGGGTTCCAGGAATGTGTTCTTTACGAGAAACGATTTCATCTAGGAATCGGTGTGAGACTCAGGGCTTCTCTTCCTAGCCAATTCCGAGGCTCACTGGGGCCCCAAGAACCTACCACTCACTGACGGTCACGTGAGCCGGGGTCCTCAGACACACACACACCCCCCGCCCGCCTGGGCTTGGGAAAGCTCCGAGGTGTGCACGCCGCCCCGCCCCTCTCCGTTCCGCGACTACAAGTCCCATACTGCCCTGCGCTCGCGCACATTACGCCAGAGCAAGATGGCCGACACGGCGGCCACTGCCGGGGCCGGTGGCTCCGGAACGGTAAGGGCGGGAGGCGCGGGGCCGAAGCCGAGAGAGTCTGGGCATTCTGTAACTTCCCCCTAGTGTGGGCAACAAGCTCATAGCCAGAAATCCAGCCCCGCTATGAGTTCCGAGCGGGGGGAGCGTCTTTCAGGCCGTATATGCCCCCCTCCTTGGGACTTGGCTACGGCCTTCTGAGTTGGTGGACACGTGTACTGATTGGCTCCTTCCCTGTTGGGGGTTGGGAACCCGGAACACCTCCTGATTGGTCCGAAGAGGCTGATTTAGCCTTCTTATTGGCCAGCCAAAGTTGGGAGGGATTCCTGTTTCAAAATATTTAGCTTTCCTACTTTCTGAGCGGTTGTCTTTTGCCTTCTTCTCAGCATCGTGTGGTGGTGGTTTAATTTTTATGGGTAGTGAAATGGTGTGGAGAAGGGAGGAAAAGAGAGAGATCATTGTTTTCTGGGAGCTGGGCATGGATTCAATCCCATCATGCATATTTTTTCAGCTATATATTTTGATAATCTGCTAAAATAGGAAGTAAAAAACCAGACATTTTGTGTTATTGGCATTTTAAGTTTTAGGTATGTCCTTGATATTTCGAGCCCCTTGGGTACCCGATTATTACTCAGTTGGCCAGGATTTATAAGTCTAAACACCAGCGGCTACCGTATTTTATTTAGCGCTGATAAATAAATATTTAGCAAAAGAACCTTTGCTTGCCATTGATGATATGTGAGCTGTTTGATCGCACCCTTGTCCTATGGGTGAAAATCTTTTCTTTTTTTCGTTCTTTTTTTTTTTTTTTTTCTTCAATGGGGCGCTGATTCACAGAGATCAGGAAGTAAACAGTCCACTAACCCTGCTGACAACTACCATCTGGCCCGGAGGCGAACCCTTCAGGTGGTTGTGAGCTCCTTGTTGACAGAGGCAGGGTTCGAGAGTGCTGAGAAAGCATCCGTGGAGACATTGACAGAGATGCTGCAGAGCTGTAAGTACCAGGAACCGACAGGCCTTCCTCGAGTCAGCCAAACATCTGTTCTGTGTCCTGCAATCTGATAATGTTAGGATTTAGGAAAAAGAGGAGCGTAGTAAAGTGACTTACAGGCTTTAGAATCAGATGGATGTGGATGTGAGCCATTACTCTGCCATTTCATAGCTTGAGCAAGTCACTAAACCTCCCGAACCTCGATTTCCTTATTTGTGAAGTAGGATAATTGTGTCTCATGGAGTTGTGAAGACAAGTGAGGGCCATGTGTAAAACACTCGACGTTAGGAGTGTTGTAAGCTCTTGATGCCTTGCTGGCGCTGTTGTTGCTGCTTGTTCCCTGTGCTCAAAGAAGTGAATAGTTTTGTTGCAGAGTCGCAATTAATTCCCATGAATACATGCTGCACGTTGGATAATCAGGTGCTACGGTATGTGATACAAAGAGGGGGCAAATAAGTTTTACCGAATGGAAAAACCCCTTGGAACAGGTTGAGGTGTAGGAGCATGGAGTAGTCTCACGTAGGCTTTTCTGTTTGAGCAATGTATTTCCCTGCCTGAGTCTGCTCGGGCGGGGAGGTGGTGGAAAGTAGGATGGGATGAAAGATGGGGTTATTTTTTGGGGCGCCTGGGTGGCTCAGTCGTTAAGCGTCTGCCTTCGGCTCAGGGCGTGATCCCGGGATCAAGCCCCGCATATGGCTCCCTGCTTCTCTGGGAGCCTGCTTCTTCCTCCCCCACTCCCCCTGCTTGTGTTCCCTCTCTTGCTGGCTGTCTCTCTGTCAAATAAATAAATAAAATCTTTAAAAAAAAAAAAAAAAGATGGGGTTATTTTTAAGTTGTCTTTTGAGGGATCAACATTTACAAATGAAAGGAAGAAAAAGGTTTGGGCAGAGGGAGAAGTGAACTGCAATGCAGGCCAAATAAAGAGTTGGCTAACTCAATGGACAGTTCTGGAGCTGTTGCTGCCCTTCAGAGTATGCCACATCAGGCTGAAAAGGCCCCACCTCTGTACTCAGTTCTTGATCAGGCACTCACTGCGGGCTGCCCCAGGAAGGACGTGGTCTGAGGTGAGGTGGCTCTCCGCAGCTGATGTTCGGAACTTTTAAATACCAAATGTTTTCCTAAAGCAGTGATCTCAAATGTTTTGGTCTTAGAGCCTGTTCAGACTCTTAAATATTGAGGGTCCCGAGGAGTTTTGCCTACATGGGCTTTATAAAGAGTGATTCTTGCCACATGAGGAAATAAAATTGAGAAAAAATTTTAATGTAAACATATACAAGCCCATATTCCATTATCCTTCAGAGCCATGATATCATCCTATGCCATATAACCTCTGGAAAACTACGTGAGGCAATGAGAGTAAAAAAAGTCAAAGAATGTCTTCACTTAATTATAAACATAGTTTTGGCCTCTGGACTTTGAAAAGGATTTCAGGGCTGCCTGGGAATTCTCAGACCACACTTCGAGAACTTTTGTCCTAAAAGAATGGACTAATAGTTCCCAACAGAGAAGAATTCAGTTCTTGAAAAGATCTTGGAATTCAGAGTTTAAGGGTCCTTATGGTTGAGGCAATTCTTTCTGATAACCACTGGACAAGAGGCCTTTTTTCTCTTGGAAGACATAGTTTCTCTCGCAGAAGAAAGAGGGGGGATGGAGCTGAAATAGTTGTGTTGGAAAGCTGTGAATACTGAAACTAAAAGGCTTGAAAATAGTATAAAAGTCTGCCACTTTGTTCCAAGGAATACCGAGGATAGATGGCTTAAGCTGGGGTCTCGCTAAGACGTGAGCACTTCCATGTTGTCAAGAGCGCTGGAGATCAAAGTTTCAGGATTTGTGTTAGTTATAAGCACCAGGCACAGTTTTTGTGTTTGTTGCCTACAATCACTTAGTTTCTAGGGACTCCAGTCTTAGACTGGGTTCAGAGCAAAGTTTCTGAATACTATTTTCTACATTTCTTGTACATCTCCTTTGAAATCCTAGGACCTGCTGAGGAAAAAAAAGAGAAGAAAAGAAAAATGCCAAATGGGCATAGATATTTTAATTGCCACCTGGCTTGTTTCTAAGACATTCTACCAGGATTCTAATTAGGTTTTCCCCACAGTAAGCAGACGCTGCCCACCATTTTCAGGTATGGAAGCCAATACTAGTCACTTGCCCAGGGTAGTGGTGAGTTCATGGTGGGTCTTCAGCTCGACACCCTTCCCTCTCAGACACCACTTGCTTTGAACTGCTGAAACATTAGGGCTTCTAGAGCAGGTGATCCTTACCTTTTGGGGCTCCTTTTGTATCTGATGAAATCTGTGGACCTATCCCCAGAAAAAGGCTTTTCTGTATATAAAATTCAGTACAATTTTAGTTTTCATGGAGCCCAGCTTCATGCCTTCCCTTTTTCCTGAAGGACTTCGGCATAACTTTTTTTTTTAAGATTTTATTTTTAAGTAATCCCTACTCCCAGCCTGGGGCTTGAATTTACAGCCCCAAGATCAAGAGTCGCACACTCCATCGACTGAGCCAGCCAGACACCCCAATAACTCTTAAGTAGAAGTTCAGCTTCAGATAGAAGAAACAGAAATTTGTTCCTCCTCCCCCTTTTTTGGTGGCAAGATATACATAACATAAAATTACCAACATAACCATTTGTAAATGAACAATTCAGTGGCATTAAATACATTCACAATATGGAGCGACTGTCAACGCTATTTTTCATCATCTAAACAGAAACACTGGGACATCTGGGTGGCTCAGTTAGTTAAGCTTCAGCCTTCGGTTCAGGTCGTGATCTCAGGGTCCTGGGTTCAAGTCCCACATCGGGCTCCCTGCTCAGCGGTGAGCCTGCTTCCCCCTCTGCCTGTCGCTCTCCCTACTTGTGCTCTCTCTCTGACAAATGAATAAATAAAATCTTTAAAATAAATAAATAAACAGAAACACTATATCCATAACATTAACTCCCCACCCCCCTTCCCCCCAAGCTCCTGGTAACCTCAAATCCACCTTTTGTCTCTGACTTTTCTTTTCTCTAGGTACCTCATATAAGTGGAATCTTAAAATATTTGACTTTCTATGTCTGACTTATTTCAGTTTGCATAGCATTTTCAAGGTTTGTCCACGTTGTAGCCTGGATCAGAATTTCATTCCTTCGGAAGGCCGGATAATGCTCTGTTGTGTGTGTGGACCACATTTTGTTTATCCATTCATCTGTGGATGTGCCCACCTTTTGGCTATTGCGAATGATGCTGCCGTGAACGCTGGTGCTCAAGTATCTGTTTTCAGTTCGCTTGGGTATCTACCTAGGAGTGGAATTGCTGGCTCTTCACGATAATTCTTTACTTAACTTTTGGGGAACTGAGAATAAGACTCTATGCCTTTGATCCTTTGCCAGACATTTCAGAAATCGGGAGGAGCGCCAAGTCCTACTGTGAGCACACAGCCAGGACACAGCCCACGCTGTCGGACATCGTGGTCACGCTTGTTGAGATGGGTGAGTACCCCTCCAGTTTTCCAGCTCTCCAGTGCAGCCGAGCTGGAGCTGCAAGAGAAAGAAGAGTCCCCAGGAGTCAGCCCCGTCTGCCGAGTGTTCTTGAGTTCCCTCGTGAGTCTCCCGGTTTGCTTTTAGCTTGAGAGCGGGTTCCCTCAAAAGAGCGTTCCTCTGAATCTGTTTACGAGACCTCCTACTTTCCTGTTGGGGGGTTCTGCCGGAGCGGCTTTGGAGCGGCAGCCCAGCACTTAGCTCTGCCTCCGCAGTGCTCCTCCCCTTCCGTGTTCAGTAGCCGGTGGTCTGGGCAGTGATTTTTGCTCTCCTGTTTCTTAGGTTTCAATGTGGACACCCTCCCTGCTTATGCGAAACGGTCTCAGAGGATGGTCATCACTGCCCGTAAGTGACTTGGAGCTGAAGTACTCAGTAAGGGCTCAGTTAATGGTTGTGGAATGACTTCGTTGAATAGGGCAAGGATCGGTTTGTAGCTACTTCCCAGCGTGGGCTCCCTTCCGTTATTTGGGGATACCTGCAAGAGGATCTTTATTTAGGTTAATAGGATTAGGGTGCGAAGTTCAGTCACCAGAAAGGTAAACCACTTCTGAGGTGTTGCTGTGGTTCCTTGTGCTTTAGCCCCAGAAGAGGGCTGTGTGAAGAATGTGAAAGGTCTCAGTCCTCTTCAGTCACGTAAACTATGGCCTGGAGGCCTACTGCCTATTTATGTAAATAAAGTTTTATTAGAACGCAGCCATGTTTACTTACTATTCGTGGTGGCATTCATGCTTTAGTGGCAGAGTTAAGTAGTGGTGACAGACTGTATGGCTGGCAAAACCTAGAATATTTACTCTGTCCCTTTACACAAAAGTTGGATGACCTCTGCCTTAGATAAACTGAGTGCCATAAACTGACTTGGGAGTAAGTAGTTTGGGCTTGTAGGACCTTGGGGAGAATATACTAAATTTTCTTCTCCACACTCTTTTCATGGTGGCGGCTTTTTAAGAAATTCTCTCAGAGTAGCAGTGGAAAGGACCATTTTTATCTTTAATCCCTTCTTGTTTTCCTTAGCCCACCCTGACTCACCCTGCCTGGCTCAGGGTTTGTCTTTGTCGTCTGGGTTCTATGGGAATAGAGTTGCTAGCCTACCCTATTTCCTTCGTTCCTCAGCATGCTCCTTTGTGTAGTTAACTCGTCACAGCCACCCACCC
This sequence comes from Ailuropoda melanoleuca, assembly GCF_002007445.2. NCBI lineage: Eukaryota > Metazoa > Chordata > Mammalia > Carnivora > Ursidae > Ailuropoda > Ailuropoda melanoleuca. Next base: position 964,498 of record NC_048236.1, read on the forward strand.
TCCTACCTAAGCGGCATGCAGGCAGATTATTGTACATGGGACTGTGACCCCAGGTCATCCAGCAGGGCAGGGCATCGCGGGGGTGACCTCAGGTCCTCAAGCCAATGAAGGCCCTTTATTGATAGAAATACAAAGTGCCAAGTCAAGCGGAGAAAGACAATTATCATATGATTTCTCTCATCTATGGAACATAAGAACTAGGATGATCGGTAGGGGAAGAAAGGGATAAAGAAAAGGGGGGTAATCAGAAGGGGGAATGAAACATGAGAGACTATGGACTATGAGAAACAAACTGAAGACTTCAGAGGGGAGGGGGTGGGGGAATGGGATAGACTGGTGATGGGTAGTAAGGAAGGCACGTATTGCATGGTGCACTGGGTGTTATACGCAACTAATGAAGCATCAAACTTTACATCGGAATCTGGGGATGTACTGTATGGTGATTAACATCATATAATAAAATAAAATTAAATTAAAAAAAAGAAAAAAAAAAAAAGAAATACAAAGTGCCTGTTGTACAGTAAGAGCATTGAGGTCCAGCATTTACTTTGAGAAAAGGAGGGATGGGGTAGAGACCCACGGCCTGGGGTGGCGGAGTAACTGGTTGTGACTCTGTTGCAGCTCCAGTGACCAATCAGCCGGTGACCCCCAAGGCCCTCACTGCAGGGCAGAACCGACCCCACCCGCCACACATCCCCAGCCATTTTCCCGAGTTCCCTGACCCCCACACCTACATCAAAACTCCGGTAAGTGACGTGGCCACACTGGGGACTGTGACTGACACAAAAGTAGTCAGTTCCTATTGACTGTCAGCCTGGAGTCCAAAAGTTTGTTGGTAAAAGGGTGGTTCAGAATTCCGAATGTCTTTCCTCATTGGCACAAAATTTGGCAGAGGAGAATTAGGTTCTCCATGGTTCGAATGTGCCAAACTCACAGTTTCACCTTCCCTTGGAAATGTGTGGTGTGCCCAGGGGTCTTCCACACAGTTCTTTTGTCCTCATCTCCACCCCATGTACTGGTGCAAATATGGCCATCGGGCAGGCTGTTGGGGCAAGTCCTCCAGGACATTGCTCCATACCTCAGGAATAGATGGTCACCCACCATTGCAACATGGCCATTGTCCTTGACCAGTAGTCTCTGTATTAGTGTCATAGGACTGCCTGCTGTAACAAAGTGCCACAAACTAGGTGGCCTAGAACAACGGAAATGCATTGTCTTATAGTTCAAGAGGCTAGAAGTTCAAAATCATGGTGTCAGCAGGCTCCCTCTGAAACCTGCAGGAGAATCCTTCCTTGCCCCTTCCTAGCTTTGAGTGGTTTGTAGGCAGTCTATGGCATTCCTTGGCTTATAGATGCGTCCCTCCAACTGTCTTCACGTGGCATCCTCTATATCTCCCCTCATGTGACCATTTTCATCTAAGGGCACCATCATATTGGATTAGTACCACCATACTCCTGTTTGACCTCATGTTGACTGATTACATTTTGCAATGATCCCATTTCCAAATAAGGTCATATTCTGACGTACCGGTGTTAGGACTTCAACAACATATCTCTTTTTCGGGGGACACAGTTCAACCTACAACAGTCTCTCACTCTTGTCTAGTGTATCTTTGACAGTAAAAACATTAAGCGCGTATTGCAGTGTTTGCTTGTTGACATGAATATCATGTAACACTATGCCAAAATTATATGCATGAACAGTTACTCTCAGCCTCATTAAAGGTTCAGGAAACATGTTTGCTCCTTTGTAGTGGCAGCGTGGGATCGCCTCTGCGTTTTATTTTTTGAAATCGTGACATGTCTTTTAGTGCTCGTGTGTTTGCATTCTGTTGGGTGTATACGCAGGGGTGGGATGGCTGGGTCATCGGCGGAACATGTGTCCAGCTTTAGTAGATACTGCCGAGTGGTTCCACCACCTCTTTTAAAAATCTAATCTCCGGGGCGCCTGGGTGGCACAGTGGTTAAGCGTCTGCCTTCGGCTCAGGGCGTGATCCCGGCGTTATGGGATCGAGCCCCACGTCAGGCTCCTCCGCTATGAGCCTGCTTCTTCCTCTCCCACTCCCCCTGCTTGTGTTCCCTCTCTCGCTGGCTGTCTCTATCTCTGTCGAATAAATAAAAATAAAATCTTTAAAAAAAAAATAAAATAAAAAAATAAAAAAAAATAAAAATCTAATCTCCATATCATGAAGAGTAGTTGCTTTTTTGGTCATGGTTAAAATGGCAGTTTTACCATTAACAGTTTAAAATGTTTTCATGAACTTCTCATCCTAATGAGATCTCGGCCGTTTTTCACTTGGTGACGTGATTGCCAAAGAGCTCACCATTAGGAGCCAGAGCAGTGTCAGCCCACCATTTTCTTGTTCACTTGCACTTACAATGATAGCCTCAGTCTGTGTTAACTGGAGGGGTCCTTTTGGGACAACGTAGCCAGTTTGTAAAGGTTGGTGTAAGAAAACAGGCCAATACGTAAGCAGCCGCTCACATGCTGCAGGATGTCGTATTACACTGGTGGGACTGGAGGCTCCCTGTCAGGGCTTCCCTGGGGGGATTCCCACTCTCCCCTCAGGGTGTGTCTCTCGGGCCTGAGACCAGCTGTCACAGAAGCTACATGAAGGCCTGGGGGCATTTGCTATAGTAAATGTGCATTTCTTAATTTTTAAGCTTAAAAATAAATATTAGTAATAGTTACATCATTTTCTTTCTGCCCCTCCAACTGCCCTTGGGGATCTCAGCTCCAAATAATGTCAGTGGGCCACCAAAAGGGTGGAAGGACATCACAACAGCAAGAATGATCCATGGATATTCCTCTCATGTCTTTGCCGTTCACTTTCCAGACGTACCGCGAGCCCGTGTCAGACTACCAGGTCCTGCGGGAGAAGGCGGCATCCCAGAGGCGAGACGTGGAGCGGGCACTCACCCGCTTTATGGCCAAGACAGGCGAGACCCAGAGTCTATTCAAAGATGACGTCAGCACGTTTCCATGTGAGAGTCTCTCCCCTCTGGGGACCCTGTCTTGTCGTTTGAAATAATCATTCCATCTTTCCTTTCTCTCAGCGTGATAGGAAGAAACGAGAGCTCTGTCTTTGTCTTGGGGGCAGCTTGGTCTTCACACTTCTGGCTCCTGTTCCCAGGTCTGAAGGGCCTGTCCCTAACCGGTGACTGAAAAATGTTATGGCCTCTGTGGGGATCAGCTCTTTGAGGTTCAGTTCAAGCTACCTCGAGCATGACTGACCATAGGCATCAGAGAGACTCACCCAGTGGACGGGGCAGCCCTGGCAGTAGGAGGGACAGTGACATTAGGGGGCGAGGCACTGACCGAACACCCCCACCCCCCACCCCCATTCTCTCCTCTTCACCATGTCCTTTCACAGGCTCCACCTCACTGAAGTTCTCATCTCAGCTCTGCCATTTCACTGTGTGCACATGTTACCTCATCTCTGTAGGCCTCGGTTTTTCCAGAGCTGAACAAGAGAGATTGGTTTGGGTGATTGATTGAGTCAGCAAGGCTTTATAGAATGCTTGCTGTGGGCCTGGCCCTGGAATAAGAGCCGCTAACAGTTCACAAGTGCCAACACCGAGCTAATCCTTTCCCTTGTATTATCTCATTGAATTCTCTCGTGAACCTGTGAGTGGGGAACTGTTCCCACCACCATTCATTATAGGAAGCTCACTCCACGCCTCAGGGTCCTCATCTGTAAAATGGGGCTGGCAATTGTACTTAGTAGGGTGGAGGCAAGGATTAAAGATAGCGTATGGGACATTGTGTGGCCCGTGATGAGTGTTCGGAGCGGGACAGCCATGACTGTTGTTCATTGCTGCTCACGCATCTGTTGTGAGGCTCTTAGCCCGCTGCAAGGACACCATGACTGGAATGGTGCCTGTCTTCCAATTTCTCAGTGATCGCCGCCAGGCCTTTCACCATCCCCTATCTGACAGCCCTTCTCCCGTCGGAGCTGGAGATGCAACAGATGGAAGAGACGGATTCCTCGGAACAGGATGAGCAGACGGACACAGAGAACCTCCCTCTTCATATCAGTACGGTGGGTCCTGCCTTCTGCCTGCTTCACAGTACCCCCAAAACTCGCCCCTGCTGCCCTCAGCCTATCAACCTGGGAAGTAGACATGACCTACCCCAGGCCTCTGGCTTTGTGTTAGGGACTTGCATCACGGGCTCATGATGATGCAAGTGTGACATGAGCTCTTGCGTGAGAGATAAGTCCATGTCATGGGGACCGTTCATTCATTCATCAAATATTGAACGAGTGTCTGCCAGAACAAGGCACGGTTCCGGGTACTGGGGAATTAGTAGGAGACGAAATAGACAAAATTTCCTGCCCTCACGTAGCTACGAAAACTGATAAATTAGGAGGAGATAGGAAGTAGTGTGGGTGTGAGGGATGTGGTACTGGGTAGTGGGACTGAGAAGGTAACGCTTGAGGGAAGACCTGAAGGGAACAAGGCTTATACGTATCTGGGAGTAGGACATTCCTTGCAGAGGGCATAGGAGATGCAAAGGCCCTGAGGTGGGAGCTGTTGGGTGGAGGAACAGCAAGGCCATCAAGGGGGAGCTCCTGGGCAGTCACATCTTAAAGGCTGTACTCAACACTGGGCTTTTTCTCAGTAAGGTGGGAGCCATTGGGAATGCTGAGCAGAGGAGGGTCAGGGTCTGATGTAGGTTTCTTAACAAGGTCAGGTTGCTGTGTTGACAGCAGACTGCAGAAGACAAGGGCAGAAGCAGAGAGACCCGCTTAGGAGGCTCTGCAGTGAACCGAGGGGTGGTTGTAGAAGCAAAGGCAATGGGACGTGGTCAGATGGATTGTCTGGTCGGATTCTAGACTCTTCAGAGCAGAGCCAAGCGACGGAGTGGGTATGAGTTGGGAGAGAGAGAGCGCGCCAAAGAGGAATGCGAGGCATTTCTCCTGAACAACAGGAAAGATGGAGTTGCCTTCAGCTAAGATAGGGAAGCCCTAGGTGGGCCAGGTGGCTAGGGGGCGAGGCAGGAGTTCCAGTGAAACAGGGTGACGTGAGATGCTTATTAGACGTCGGTGGTGATGTCAGGTGGAGAGATGGATGTGAGTTGGAGTTGGGGGAGGTGTTAGGGGTAGAGATGCGACTTTGAGAGTCACCAACACATACACCGGGTCTAAAGCCCTGAGACTGGGTGAGCTCCTTGGCAGTGGGTAAGGATAAGAAGAGGAGCTGGACTCCATAAGTATAGACTTGTGCTGTCCGTTACAGTAGCCACGTGTGTCTATTTAAACTGAAATTAGAGGTGCCTGGTGGGCTCAGTCGGTAGAGTGTGTGACTCTTGATCTTGGGGTTGTGAGTTCGAGCCCCGTGTTGGGTGTAGAGATTACATAAAAATAAAATCTTTAAAATTTTTTTAAAAAACTGAAATTAATGTAACTGAGATAAAACTAAAAATTCAGTTTCTTAGTCACACGGGCCACTCCTTAAATAGCCACCTACGGGTAGTGGCTACCATATGGGGCAGTGCAGATGTGAACCCTGACATCATTGCAGAAAGTTCCGTTGGACGGCCCTTATACAGATAATGGTTTCAAGGAATTTTGCTCTAAAGGGAAGGAGAAAAATGGAGCGGTGGCCCAAGGGGGAACGTTAAGGGGCTAAGAGAGGCATTTTTATTTTTGTTTCTTTAAGATGAAAGAACAGGATGTCAGTATGCTGATGGGATGATCTGGTAGAGAGGAAAGGTGGATGCAGGAGAGAAAGAAACATTTTGGATTGATGTTCTTTGGTAGATAAGAGGTAAGGGATTTAGGGGACAGGGCATGGTGGAGGGTTGGCCTTGTTAGGGGCATTTCACTCCTGGGGGAGGAGATAGAGTACGTGGGCACAGAGGCCAATGCGGGTGAGACGTGCTCGTCAGAGCTCTTGGATGTTCTCATCTGGGTATCGATGTGTTGTACTCAGTACATACAAGGATAAGACCCCACTCGTGTTCCTGCATCTTTGCGAGAAAGTGCCAAGTACAGCCACAGAACTTCTAGAAGCTTGGATACCTTTAAGGCTTGTGGGACCCTGTGGTCCGCTTACAGTATTCATCCATCCTTTAAGGCCAGCCCTGACTTTGAAGCCAAGGATGCCTTGGTGATTGTCATTGGACCAAGCGTTCCTCGTGTTCTCTACCGTTCCAGGCAGCAGGTGGCAGCCGGCAGCTCCAGCATGCAGGTGGAGCACGGCTGGCCTGTGCTATCTTCTGTTATTTGCCGACGGGCCTCCTTGCTTGAACGCACGTCTCTTTAATGTTGGATTGTTCCTTTCAGAATTAGGGCTGGAAGCCCGTGGCTTTACCTAAAGCAGAGGAACTTGTTATCCTACCCTTCTGTTTTGGACTCAGTTAATTTGGTCTGAGATACGGTGATTGGGTCGTGGACTCAGATGAGGTTCACCTTATGAACAGGAGGCATCTTCTAAGCAAAACCACCATCCCTTTGTAAGTACCAAGACGCTAAAGGCCTGCAGGTGTGTGACAGGACACCACAGGGGATGACAGAGGTGAGGTCGTGGCCGTGAGTGAGCCAAGGCTGTGGGAACGCAGGAGGTGCTGTAGGACTCCAGGGTACTGAGAGGCCAAGCCAGACGGCAGAGAGTAGGAAGAGTCGAGCTGGCCTGGCTTCCAATCCAGACTGCGCTACTTTCCAGATAACATGATCTGGGTCGCATTCCCCAACATCTGAGTCTTTCCTCAGAAGTACCAAGGCAGGGATAGGAACACCTAACTCGGCAGCCTACATCGGGTGCCTGGCTGGTGGCTCCCCTTCCCAGCCTCCCACCGTTTCAGGCTGTACGACCCCTTGCTCTTCTGTTAAAAGTAAAGAAATAAATAAAAAGACCTCAAGAAAAGAATCCTAGCAACAATTGATATCCAGTTAATTGGACTTGTTCATGTTGTTCTGCTGAATGGCAAGTACAATCCTATGTTTCAAAATTCACAGTGTAGAAAGAAATGTATCCTTTATCCCATCCATGTTCCCTGTCATCTACTTCCCCGCCTACCAAGTGGCCAGTGTCACCAGTCTCTTGTGTATTCTCCCAGAGACACAGTTTCCTCCTTGTTCTAAACACAAATAGCAAATCACAAACTGTTTTCCCTTCCTTTTTTCCTTTATTGGTGTATCTTGGTGTTCATTCCATAGGTGTATGTCAGGAGTTTCTTCAGCCCTCCTTATGCTTTCATCGTGCTCCACTGTGGGATATAACCATGGAATGTCACCAGCTCCCTGTAGACGCTTATGTTTTCTATCTGTGGTTTATAGACATCGTCACAGTGAATTAAATAACTGGTATTTTAAATTATTTGTTTATCTATCATTGGCAGCACTTCTTTCGAGGACTGTTGCTAGTTGGTTACTTTGTTTAACCCGGTTCCGGTTTCTCCATGTACTTGAACATAAAGGGACTATTCATTTTAAATTAGCGTGTAAGAGAATTTTTTTTCCTTCTGTATTTGAACTAGCTGCCTTCCTCAGATAATACCCATGTCTAAACTTTTGCTCTTTTGTGAACAATCGACCATTCATTTACTCAACAAATATTTATTTAGTACCTGTATGTGGCAGATACCGTTCTGGGTGCTTGGGATACCTCAGTGAACAGAGCAGACGGAACGTCTGCCTTTTGGAAGCCTGTGTTGGCTGGGGGGGGGGGGCAAATACAATGAACGTAATATATAAATGAATCATTTACAGTCTATTAAAGGTGGAGATGCTGTTGTTGGGGCAAGGGGTTCAAGGAGGGGGAAGATCCAAGGTGAAAGATGGAAGCTTCAGTTTTAAATAGGGTATCAGGGTAGGCATCACTGAGGAGACATTTGACAAGAGACTTGCAGGAAGTGAGCAAGTGAGCCATGTGGATATCTGGGGAAGAGCGTTCTGGGAAGGGAGCAGCCAGTGCAGAGGCCCTGAGGAACAACACAGAGGTGAGTAGGGCTGTGGCTGAGGGAGGCAGTGGGAGGGAGGCGGAGGGCAGGTCAGGTAGGACCCTGCAGTCAGCTTTCAGAACTGGCTTTTAACTGGGTGACATGGGAGTCGTGGGAGGGTGTGAAACGGAGGAGGGACATAGCGGAACTCCCTCAAGGATCGCAGGCTATGGAGAGGTCAGTTAGGAAGCTGCTGTGACAGTCTTGACGAGAGCTACTGGGGGTCCAACAGGACAGCTGCAGTGGAGAGAGCGGAAGTGGTCAGATTCTACCCGTATTTTGAAGGTAAGGCCAAGAAGTTACCTTAACAGATTTGGATGTGGGAGTCTGAGAAAGAAAAGCAAGGATCACTGTGGAGTTTCGGCTTGAACAACTGGAAGGACGGAGTCTCCATGGGTGGACTGTGGGAAGACTGTGCTCAGGGGAAGGGCTGGAGTTCCATTTCTGGCACAGAAGTCTGAGGTGCCTCCTCGAGGCCGGGTGGAGATGTTGAGTGAGCAGGTGGCTATGCGATCCTGGGTGTCAGGAGAGACGTGAGGGCAGAGAGGCTCATGAGGTGGTGGTCAGTGTAGAAAAATGGTGTTGGAAACTGTGAGGCACTGCAGTCACCCTGGGGTGTGGGGGGCTCCCCAGAGCTCACATACTCAGGCCTTCGCAGGCTCAGGGAGCTCCTGACAGACTCCTCTGCTCCCACCTTTTTCAAGCAAATCTCAGTGAGTTTGGTACTTTACTTTTATCTACTCCTATCCCTCCCTGTCTCAAGGCTGCCTGTCCCTGAAGGAGGCAAGAAAGTGGCATTTCCAGCTGTACTTGGGAGAAGAGAAGCTGTTGTCCCATGACTCGGGACCCACGTCCTGGCCTTGTGAGACAAGTGAGCCGAATGGAGGGAGCCTAGTGCCCTCTGGCAGAGGTCCCAGAGCTGGCTTTTCTGTGCCCCTGACTGTCCCTCCCATCCTTATTATCTCAGGAAACACTTAAGGCATGGTTAAAGTGAAATTGCAGCGACTTTAAGGCAGGGCGTTTCTGGTAGAGAAGAAAGCAGGGATATAAGGGGTGGGTTACTAAGCCAAGCCATTAACCCCTTCAGAAAGATTGGGAGCCAGATACCCCAGGCAGGTCTGGTCCTGGGCAGACTTGGGTCTGGCATGAGCTAGGTTGGCCTGGGGGCACTCGCTTTCAAGAGAGCCTGCAGAGGGTCCACAACGGCTCTAGGTTGTGGTCCCACTGGATCGGCTGCTGCAGAGGGACAGCACAGGGACCCTGGATGGAACTGGGTTTTGGGGGAGAACAGAATTGGTGGGGCACAGAGGGGCGGGCAGCAGAACCTAGAAGGGAGCCAGTTTCTTCAGGTTCACTAAGCCTGTGACTGGAGTCCCTGTCGGCCTGCTGTCCCTTGTGAGGGAACCTGCTGTTCCTGTCATCCAATCACAGCGTCCTCTACCCTGCTGTCTTTGGCAACGGAATCTTCTTTTTTTTTTTTTTTTTTTTTTTTTTTTTTTTTTAATTTTATTATATTTTGTTAATCACCATACAGTACATCCCCAGATTCCGATGTAAAGTTTGATGCTTCATTAGATGCGTCTAACAACGGAATCTTCTGGTTGAGGTCAGGTCCTCTTTTGCCTTAATTACATTAACAGGAATCTCACTGACAAGACCCTTGGCCTGTCACCAGGGGGCGCAGCCCAACCGGCTTCTTCGGGTCACTTCTCCTTCAGGCCTGAGCTTCTAGGTCAAGTCCTTGGTGTGGTTTTTCTCCCTCTTCCCCTGCAGCTTCTGCTCATTTTAAAGAACTTGGAAAACAGAAGAGAGTATAAATAAGGAAAGGAGAATCAATCACCCATATTCCCAGAACTGGTTTTTAATGTTTCGACCTACTTCTTTTCTTTTTTTTTTTTTTTTTAAATATTTTATTTATTTACTTGACAGAGATAGAGACAGCCAGTGAGAGAGGGAACACAAGCAGGGGGAGTGGGAGAGGAAGAAGCCGGCTCGTAGTAGAGGAGCCTGACGTGGGGCTCGATCCCACAATGCCGGGATCACGCTCTGAGCCGAAGGCAGACGCTTACCCGCTGTGCCACCCAGGCGCCCCTCGACCTACTTCTAATATGTCTACACACATTATGATTAAAAAATGCTTTAATTGAGGTCATGTTGAATATATGTAAACCTATAAACTTTTCTCTCAAATCACTTTCCTCAAAAAGCAAACAGTGAAAGAGCTGACCTGCAGGTCACAGATGGGGATTGTCGTTGACGTTCCTGTGTTGGCACCTGTGTGCTCTCTTTGCCTTGGTGGGAGCCCTCGGGGCTCTAGAAGTGTTTGGCCTCTGTTGCAGTATGATCATTTGTACCTGCTGCAGGAACCAGATAGTTGAGAATCTGGAGGAAATCGATTATGATTTGCATTCAGTTTGGTCTAGGAGATGCCCTGGGGACATGATTTGTTCTGGCCCCGTGTCCTGCAAAGCATCACGGGTCACTTTTCTCTTTCTTTATTTCCACACAGGCTGGGCTTCCTCCTGTGACTCCCTGCCCCTGCGAGGGCTCTGTTCTAACTCACGTCGTTACCTTCTCAGGAGGTTCAGAGTGGTGTTTTCTGTGCTGCCCTGTGTCCAAGCTGTTGGTCTCATCTTCCTTGGCTAGCTGGCCCCTGCCTGGGCCTCATTTCTCCGGGGCAGGGATAGGTCCATTAGAAAGAAAGTGGTCCCCTGGGCTTCTAATTGCTTGATGAAAGGGATGCTAATAGTAGTTCTTGTTATGGGCATGATCTCTTCCCTTATGCCATTGGTATTTTGCTTTATTTCGGCTTTTGCTCAAAGGATGATTCTGGAGCCGAGAAGGAGAACACCTCTGTCCTGCAGCAGAACCCCTCCTTGTCGGGAAGCCGGAATGGGGAGGAGAACGTCATCGATAACCCCTATCTGCGGCCTGTGAAGAAACCCAAGATTCGCAGGAAGAAGTGAGTTGGAAGCTGGGGTGCAGAGAGGCTTCTCTGGTCAACTGAGGTGGTCTTCTGTCCTCCCTGGCAGAAAAGAGAGACTCCCCAGTGGGTCTGAACCTTGGGAAAGGGAAATCTTTTCCCTTTTCCTCTCCTCATTCATTCCTCATGTGTACCTCTTGTTGCAAAGAGGTCGAGCGTCCTGCAGCCCAGGGACCAGCCCTCACAGCCCTAGAGCTGTCCCCCTTAGAAGGAGAGCAGGAGGGGCCCCCACCAGCAGGCCCCATGGATTCCTCTTCTTTCTAGGTCCCTCTCGTGAGCCGAGAAGGAAGCCTGCCTTGTACAGAGATGCGGACACCACTCTCCTGGGGGTAGTTAAAGCCACTGAAGGGAAGAAGAGAGGGTGGCCTTGTGGTCAAGCCAAGGCGGCCGGTGTGACTGGGCATGATTTTAATAGCAAACTTAATATTAAGACTACCTATTTTCACTGGATATCTGGGTGGGGGAAGACGTGATGGTGATGATCAGAGTTTCTTAATCAACCTGGCTGGACTGTGGGGTGCCAAAGCAGCCCCTGGTGACTTCAGTTGCTGTTACAGGACTTGATTCCCTTGACCCTGGAGGACCAGGCACGCACAGATATGTTAAACACAGAGGAGTCAGAGTGATGCGTAAGGGCAGCACTGACTCTCTCATTGGCACTTGCTGAATGCTCCCAAAAGCAGGGCAGCGCTCTCTCTCCTGAGGGATTTGTCACGGACTGTCCCTCCGGTGTGTGCTTGGGGACTACCAACTGAGTCCTGCTCCATCCCAGGGAAAGAGGTTTTCTCTGATGAGCCCTATCAGTGGATATATTATACTGTGACTTGTAGAGGAATCACCGATTGTAAACAACAGGAAAAGGATTTGATGGTGGGGGGTGGAGAGGGTGAGATTTTGAGGGATGGGCCTGGCTGGTCTGCTGGAAGGCTGGCGTGGACCTAAGGCCGTGGTCCCACCTTATGGTGGAAGTGGGCTGAGAGGAGCCTGCAGGCCAAGCCGGGGTATTCTTCCAGAAGCAGGTCCGAATCTGATCAACCTCTTTTCCTCCTGGGGAGAGAAGACTTCGTCCTTGATGTACCCTACAAACCGAAAAAAAAGAAAAAAAAAAACCCAAGTGCTAAGGAAGATGCTGGGCAAGCTGATAGCCTTTGGCTGGTCTCCAAAGGAAGAGATTTAAAAACCAAATCCAAAGAAGAAAAATGCCTGCGACACCTGGGAGTTAACACAGGATAAACAGGTTGTTCCCTGGGTTAGCGTCCTGAGGTCCATATCGAACTTTCCTGATGCTCTGCTTCCAGAGTCATCTCCTCACCTTCCAGGCTCTGGGTGAATCTGAAGACTTAAAAAACTTGACGGCAGGTTCCTCGTTCCTCTGGCCTCACTGTTGCTCCAGGGCCCTCCATCCTATTACTTGGAGGCAAAGAGCTAGTTGTCAGTCCCTGAAGAGGGCGTGCCGGGGAGATATTTGGGTTCCCCCACTCCGGACCAAATAAGCATTCTTCAGGTTGGTGGTGGCCTGAAACTCTTCAACTGGACAGCAGTCCGAGCAGGCCCTTGCTGAGTTTGTGATTCGGCTCGTGGTGATTCTCGGCCGGTTGAGTTTACCGGCCCGGGTTTGAGCCCTGGCAGGTGCAGGGCTGAGACCTTGCAGGCTCGCTGTTCTCTGCTCTCGGGGCAGCCACCCCGTCAGCATTTCTGCACTTCCTCTCTCACCATTACTGTCCAAAACCAGCACCTGCCTGATGCCAAGGGAGGAGGGGGTGGGTTTGGGAAAGAGTTGCCACGTCTGCTGTTGAGATTGGAGGCCCTAATTCTGTTCCGGATGAGAGGCCCCAGGGAGATGATTAGACAGCTTGAAACATTGACCCGACTGTTGTTGTGTAAAAACTGTGCATAATTCTCAGTGTATATTTATAAATTTCTATTTTTTATAACTTTGGGAGACTTCTTGGAGGGGAAAGGTAGTAAACAGAGCCAGATTAAGGACGTGATTTATGGGCTCTTAATAAAAGGTCATAATAAAAACTTTGCAAATGAAAGAGAATGATATACTTTGAACTTAATTTGTATTCAGAAGTTACAGCAAGGAGTTAAGGCTGTAGACGGTTAAGGCTTAGTCCTTCTGTTGGACTGAGTACCCCTGGAAACTGTATAAAACTTTCTACTTTGGAAATTTTCAAACACAATGAGGAAAGTGTATGCGCTTTCCCTGTATATCCTTCACCCAGCTTCAACACTAAGCAACGTCTTTTTCAATTCTGTTTCATTGATGTCTCCCACCTTTTTTTACTTTATTTTTTTTTTCTGGAGTTTTTTGTTTTTTGGGTTTTTTTAAAGATTTTATTTATTTAGTTATTTGAGAGAGAGCAAGAGCAGGGGGAGGGGCAGAAGGAGAGGCAAAGAGACAAGCAGATTCCCTGCTGAGTGAGGAGCGAATTTTGGGGGTGGGGGGCGCAATCTCACTGAGGTCATGACCCTGAGATCACAACCTGATCTGAAATGGAGAGTCAGAAGATAACTTAACCAACTGAGCCACCCACGCATGTGCCCCTCTTCCTGGGTTTTAAAGTAAACGCAAGACCTGTGTCATTTAATCTGTAACTAAGTCATCATACTAATTTCACATCATTTTGGAAAAAAACAAAAGTCCCACGTACTCTTGGCCCAGTTCCCCCCAGCGCTAGCATCTTGTATAGCCGGTGCAGTATCAGACCCAGGAGCCTGGCCTCAGTACGACCCACAGAGCTGATTCGGATTTCACCTTGTCCTCTGTGCAGTTTGGTTACATGTGGATTCATGTAACAACCCCCACAATCAAGATACAGAACATTTCCATCACCGCCCCCACCTCCCTCGTGCAGTCTCTCCATAACCCCATCTCCCTATCCCTAACCCCTGGTGGCTTCTCTTCTATTCTCCATCTTTGTAACTGTATTTAAAGATTGTTGGGGCGCTTGGCTGGCTCAGTCAGTTAAGCATCTGCCTTCGGCTCAGGTCATGATCTCAGGGTCCTGGGATGGACCCCCGTGTCAGGCTCCCTGCTCAGCGTCGAGCCTGCTTCTCCCTCTCCCTCTGCCCCTCCTGCTGTTTTTTCTCCCTCTCAAATAAATAAAATCTTTAAAAAATGAATAAGTGAAGATTACTAATATAAATGGGGGCCCCTGGTTAGCTCGGTCAGTAGAGCATGCAACTCTTGATTTCGGGGTCGTGAGTTCGAGCCCCACATTACGCATAGAATTTACACTTAAAAAAAAGATTGTTAATATAAATGGAATCATAAAGTGATAACCTTTCAAGGTTGGCTTTTTTTCACTCAGCATGAGTAAGCCCTCGGGGTTGTAGGTATGGGTAGTTCCTTTGGGGTTTTTTTGCTGGGTTATGCTGCATGGTATGGATATGTTACAGTGTGTGTAAGCATTCACGCTTTGAGGAACACCGAGGCTGTTTCCAGTTTTGGCCTATTACGAACAAAGTGGCTATGCACATTTGTGTATAGGTTTTTATGTAAACATAAGTTTCACTTCTCTGCAATTAATATCCAAGAATGTAATTGTTGGGTCCTGTGGTAATGGCACATTTAATGTTAAAAGGAACTGAGACTCTCCCAGAGTAGCTGGACCATGGCGCATTCCCAGTAGCGGTGTGTGAGTGAACCAGTTTCTCCGCATCCTCACCAGTATTTGGTGTTATTATTTTATGTTGTTTTAGCCATTCTGACAGGGCTGTAATAATATCTCGTTGTGACCTTAATTTGTATTTTTCTAGTGTCTCGATGTGCTTATTTGCTATCTGGTGGAACCCAGTTGAGTCTCTTGCCCATTTTCTCTTTGGGTTGTTCCTTTGTTTTGAGATTTCTTTATTCTAGATGCAAGAACTGTATCAGGTGTGTGGTTTGCAGACACTCTTCCACTCCACATCTTGTCCTTGTGTCCTCCCCACAGGATCTTCCGCAGACCAAAAAGCTTTTTTTTTTTTTTTTTTTTTTTTTTAAGATTTTATTTATTTATTTGACAGAGATAGAGACAGCCAGCGAGAGAGGGAACACAAGCAGGGGGAGTGGGAGAGGAAGAAGCAGGCTCATAGCGGAGGAGCCTGACGTGGGGCTCGATCCCACAACGCTGGGATCACGCCCTGAGCCGAAGGCAGACGCTTTAACCACTGTGCCACCCAGGCGCCCCCAAAAAGCTTTTAATTTTGAAGACCAATTTATCAGTGTTTTGTTTTATGGGTATTTTTAGGGTTGGGTCTGAAAACTCTTCACCAAGCCCTAGCTCCTGGAAATCTTTTTTTTTTTTTTTTGGTAACATTTTTATAAATTTATATTTTACATTTTAGTCCTTGATCTATGTTGAGTACATTTTTAGAGATGTGAGATTTAGGTTGAGTCCGTTATTTTGTCTGTAAATGTCCAGTTGATCATGCACCATTTGTTGAAAAGCTACTCTTCTGTCATTGAATGACATTTGTACCTTTGTCAAGACTTAGTTTTTTGTGTGTGTGTTGGGGGCTGATTTGTGTGGGTTGATGTAGACTTTCTTTTTTTTTTTAATATAATCACCATGTCAATATCATACTTAACAAATGAACAGAGATTTCCTTACAGCCTTTAGTATCCAGTTCATATTCAGATTTCTCCAGTTGTCTCAACAATGTTTCTGTTTGTTTTTAATAGTTGCCTTGCTTGAGTCAAGATCAGTATTAGATCCGCACACTGCACTTGGTTTTCACGTCTCCTGAGTGTACAAACAGTCCTTCTGCTATTTACTGATGAGCACGCCCCATCCTCAACGCCCCCTTCCTGGGTCAGCAGCCCCCCAGTCTGGCCTCTGGCGAGGACACTCAGCAGGCTCCTTTCCTTTGTTTCTGACCAGGGGGCAGTTACATGGTGACCAGTGAAAACTGAGAAACCAGTAACAAAATGGCCTGGTCTTCCGGGGAAACAAGCGTAAAAGGAACTGAGGTTCTTGACCTTTGTTTTTCTAGAATCCTGAAGTTGCTCTAAGAGGACATGTGGTTCAGTAGAACAAAGCTTGCTGACGGGTGTGTTCGTGGCCCCACAACTGACCAGCTGTGCAATCGGGGGCAGATCACTAAAACTACCAAACCAGTTGCTGTAAAATGGGATAATTATGATACCTTGTGAGGAGGATTTACTGAGAACTGTCTGCAACCGCGGCTTATAAATGACAATATTATTCCATTGCCATACTTTTTCTTGTTGCTTTAAAAATTACATATAAAAACTAATACTAATTGAGAACGTAACTAACTTACCCATCACTGTTTTACATGTATTGACTCACTCCTCACAATCATCTCATGGTAGATTTTCTTACTGCTTCCATTTCCAACTGAGGACCAGGAGGCCCAGCGAGGTCAGTTCCCGCGGTCCACGCGGCTGCTGAGTCCCAGAGCTGTAGTCTGCACCTGGCGTCCTGCTCCCGAGCTCATGCTTTTTACCTTTGGCTGTTCCTTCACGACCGTACCTTCTTCTTCCTCAAATTCACTGAGCGCTGCTGTGTGCAAAGTGATTCCCGCCACACACTCATGCTGCCGTTGGCCCGCGGGTGGGAGGAGAAGGAGCTAGAAATGGAACCAGTGACACGGAGAGGGTGATGGGGAGGCAGGCTGAGGCTGCCAATCACAGCTCTCCGTTCCTTGATGGAGCAGATGAAGGAACAAAAGGGTCTGTGAAGGGTTTTGATCCGTTATGAATGACGGATCCGTAGCAGATTGTGAAGGAGACTGAGGATTCTGGTCCGAGGAGAGTGAGGATCTTGTCAGGGGAAATGCCTGTGGCCCCTTTCCCTGCCCTGTGGGGACAGACACGGGCTGGAACAACTTTTGGTCTGACCTCGGGTGGTATCTCCATTGGATTAAACGGCATGTGCCAATATGAGTTGGGCTGTAGAGTCTCCCAAAAGTCCCCAAAATCTAGGTTTCAGACCAAAATGTATGCCTTCTACGAAAGTCTGGGTAGGTGGTCCTGGCTGGCTTGGTGGCCCGGTGGTGTCAAGTGTCCTTCCCTTTCATGGCTCCTCTGTCAGCTCAGGTGCTGCTCACACCCTGTGATGGAAGGCGGCCGCCCCTATCCCCTGGCCCCGCATCCCAGCCCGGCGGCGTCTGCGCAGGAGAGCCCAAGCCCTGGAAGCTGCCCCCTTCTAGTCAGTGGCCCCACCAAACGGCAAGGGAAGTGAGGAAGTGTGGGTTTTAGCTGAGTGTCCGGGTAAAATTTGGGAGCTCTGTCACCATGGAAAGAACAAGAGAATGGATCTGGAGGACAGCCAGCGATCCGCCACAAATGGGCGTGTACCC
Organism: Ailuropoda melanoleuca; assembly: GCF_002007445.2. Lineage (NCBI taxonomy): Eukaryota > Metazoa > Chordata > Mammalia > Carnivora > Ursidae > Ailuropoda > Ailuropoda melanoleuca. Next base: position 981,740 of record NC_048236.1, read on the forward strand.
AGGAAGGCCTTGATGGGACAGGCAGCAAACCCTTCCCGAACACGGAAGCCACCTGACGTAGCACCCTTGGCTCTGCCAGCCGGGCCCCGAGGCCAGCAGTCAGGTGCTCCTCTAGGCTGGGGCCCTCAGTGAAGTCCAGCCCAGCTTTGCCTCTTGTGTGTGACCTTGTTGGCTGCCCCTTCCTGCAGCTTCCCTTCCTTGTTATTCTACCTCTTGGCTTCCCTTTTCTTTGCTGGCTCTTCCCCCAGCCCACCCAGCTATGGATCCGTCCGTCTGTAGCTCGCTTGCCACATACACTCTCCATGCAACACAGTCAGATTGGATTTGATTCCATGTCTGCCGCCGGCTTTCCCACTTCAGAAGGAATGTACAAACAGGCCAACAGCAGCTGGCCCTTGAGTACTTGCCTCAGGCCTTGGTGGCAGGCTTTACAGCATTTTCTCATTCTCTCAGCCCCCCGCCCCCCAGGGCTAAACACTCTGGAATCTTCCTTCTTCCTCTGCATTGGGTCAGTCACCACATTCTGCCCCCTCTGCCCTCCGTGCCAGTCTGAGGCCACACGTCCCTGCTGTCCCCCAGCCTGCGTCTCCTGCAGGCCCGCCTTCCTACGAGTCCTTTCCCTCCCTGCAGGACGACTCGCAGTTCTTCCCTACGGCTCCTCAGACCAAGTCTAACTTGCCCAACCTGGCTTCCCAGGGCCTCTGCCAGTTCGTTGTTTCTTTTGGATAACTCCTATCTCTTTCATTTAGTCAAAAAATGTGGGTCTGGCACCTTCTGTGTATGCCAGGCACTATGCCAGGCTCTAAGGATACCCCGGTGAACAAGGCAGACATGGCCCCTGCCCCCAGGGAATTCACTTCCAGTGGGAAGAAAACAAAACCAAAAGCATTAGATTGTGGAGAAATGCGAAGAAGGACATCAACGGGGGGGGGGGGGGGGGGGTTATGCCAATGGGGGAGAAGGCCATTCTCATCACCGCTGCAGCCCGTGCCTTCTTTCGTGCTCTTCCTGGCCACCACCTCCTACAATCCGGCCTGTCCTTCCAGCCTCCATATCCTGTCCAGATTATATTGATCCTTTCTTTCCTCATTCATTCATTCATTCATTCAACAGACATTATCGGAGCTACTATGTGAAGGCACTGAGCCAGCCGTGGGGTACGGCAGAGTGTAGTCAAGTCTGAGCTTAGGATCTTATGATCCAGTTGTGGGACAGACAGCTCACAACAACAGTGTAACGCTGGGTGGTGAAGTGGGTCCTGGAAGGGAAGCGATAGGGTGCTTTGTGTAATTTAAAGATTTATTTATTTATTTTAGAGAGAGAGAACACGTGCACACCTACACACGTGGGGGGGGGGTAGGGGCAGAGGGAGGGGGAGAGAAAATCTCAAGCAGACTCCATGCTGAGCCCAACGTGAGGGCTCGATCTCAGGGCCCATGAGATTATGACCTGAGCCAAAACCAAGAGTTGGAGGCTTAACTGACTGAGCCACCCAGGTGCCCCTGCTTTGGGTAATTTAAAGAAGATTTAATAAAGGGATTACCTCCAACGGTGGTGGAGGGGAGGGGGGAACACAAGGGTGGTGTAATGCCTGGGTGAGTAACAGGAGGGGGCAGTTACCAGAACCTGGAGAGAGGCCTGTGTGGGTGCCCTCTGCCAAGAGCTGAGGCCTCAGGTCATTGAGGCTCCCAGTCACACACGGCAACCCTGCAGGGAAGGAGCCAGCTGGGGAATTAATACCCTGGCCTCAGGCTCCTCGCTCCAGACTTTGGGTATCCTGCCTGTTCTCTGCTGAACAGAGAAGCTGGAAGCCAGAGGGCCGGCCTCCCAGGGCACAGTGCAGGGGAAGGTAGGAGTGAGTGGGTCTGGAGGAGCAGCTGAGAGGAGCGAGGTGCCAAAGGGGGTGCTATTTTATTTTATTTTGTTTTATTTTTTTTAAGATTTTATTTGAGAGAGCAAGAGCAGGGGGAGGGGGCAGGGTAGAGAAGGGACAGGGAAGGGGCAGAGGGAGAGGGAGAAGCAGACTCCCCCTCTGAGCATGGAGCTAGACGCGGGGCTTGATCCCAGGACCCTGAGATAATGACCTGAGCTGAAGTCAGACATTTAACTCACTGAGCCACCCAGGTGCCCCAAAAGGGTCACTATCTTAGAAAGGGTAGGGAAGGAAAGCTGTCTTTGAGCAGGGCTCTGAATGCATCGATGAGGCCAACCGAGTGGAAAAGCTCCAGGGAGAGGGGAAAGCAAGTGCTGTGTGCCTGGAGAAGGTGGGAGAGGGGTCGGGGGGAGCAGGGGGTCACACCGTGCAAAGCCTCGGGGCCTGGGTAAGGGCTTTGGGTGTTACTCAGAGATGGGTAGCAAGGAAATGTCAGGATCATTCTGGCCGCTGGGTGGTGTTCTGGCTGGAGGGGTGTATGAGACTACTTGTCTCAGTTCCACGAAGTTTGGCATTTAGCAAACGTGATTCCAAAGGGGGACAACGAGCAACCACCAAACTGGAGGCCCCAAGAGAGCCAACCAGGCCTCTGGGCGTCTCCCTGCAGTCTGAGTCCCGTAGGAACGGGGAGAGGGAGGAAACAAAACACACAGTGACTCTCTTCCCCCAGGTGCTCACTTGTAGTCAGGGAGACAAAAACACAAGCACCTGTTTCACACCACTATCTAGACAGGGTAAGTGTCAGGAGAGGGTGGGACTTGAGGGCTGAAGACCGGCCTGAAGGGGGTGGTGTTGGCAAGCGAAGCTTCTGGAAGAGGTAAGGGACAGGGGAGAGCTGAGATGGCCTGCAGGAAGGCGGGAGGGCAGGTACCCTCCATCCCCAAGGCCCTGCCAGGCCCCCGCACAGCCCCTGAGGCTCCTGTTGGCCCTCCTGTAGCATCTTCATCTTTGGGGCTGGTTTGGAGCCAGCCGGAGCCAGCCTTCCCCCCGTAAATCCAGCAGAGGTCCCTTCTGTGCCATTGGTCCGCAGGTTGCACCCCAGCTAGGCAGTTTGGGTTTGCAAACATCTCCTCCAGCTCAATACCAGTATTGCCCCAGGAAAGGGGTAATTTTTTTTTTAAGGATTTTATTTATTTATTTGAGAGACAGAGATATCATGAGCAGGGGGGTGGGGCAGAGGGAGAAGGAGAGCAGGGAGCCCGACGTGGGGCTCGATCCCAGGACCCTGAGATCACGACCTGAGTTGAAGGCAGAGGCTTAATGGACTGAGCCACCCAGGCGCCCCGAAATGGACCCTTTGACCTGATGGCGTCTGGGGTTGGAACGGGCCCTGCGCCAGCTCATTGGCCCAGGCGAGTTCCTGATGATCTGCGAGGCTTTTAAATAGAAGGGTCAGGAGGCTCACAGGCCCTTAGCAGTAGTGCCCTGGGTGTAAGAGGAATGGCCTGAGCCTCGCCAGTTATCTGCCATCATGAAAGAGCCCCGGGGCCCCGAGTTCTAATTTGATTTCTTTAGGACTTTGTTAAGCGTTCATTTATGAGTTTTCCTCAACCACTGATGATGGGTCTATCATTCTTCTGTTTTACTCAGGCTCATACTGAAACAGGTTTTTAATTCTCTGCACGTCAGTCAGGCCACCGTGCTCAGGTGCGAGTGGGGGGCAGTCGGCCCGAGGGTAAAGATTGCCCATGGACATTCTGGCTTCTGGAAACACGTTCAAGGTATTTCTCCTCCTCTTGGAGCGAGCGGCTTACCCTCCTCCCCATTTTATTACTAGCTTTTCCTTCTTTACTAAAAAGTTATTTAATTTAATTTTGAATAGATAATCTATGTACATGGTAGAAAATTTCAAAGATAGAAAAAGAAGTGATGACTAAGCATCTCCTTCTTGCCTTGTTTCCCAGACTTCCAGGTCTCTTCCCTGGAGGCGACCAGTGTGTCCCTATCAATATAATCTTATGCATATACAATGCAAATGCTTGTGTATACTCTCCCCTCTTTTTACACCATGGCAGATACTGTGTAAACTATCCTTGCTTTCTCCCCCACTTCTCAGTGTACCACTCGGGAGTGGTTCCCTGTCAGTAATAAAAAGTTGCTTCGTCCTGTGCCTTGGCTGCAATGGTGGTCCATGGTGCGGCGCTACTGTTATTCAACCAGGCGATGGACACGGAGGTGGTTTGCAGGCTTCTATTGCACACAGATGCCGCGAGCAGATTGGTGCGCCTCTCATTTCACCGTGCGTGCCCACTACACGTGGACAGGTGTCCCTGGATGTCTCACAAGTTGTGGCAACTTGCACTCTCACCTCAGTGCCTGTCTCTTACACTTCTGCCTCCTGTGTCCCCAAACCCGTCGGAGCTCGCCAGGCTGAGAGCTAGAAAATGGTCCCTTGCCGTGGTTCTGTTGGAGTGGAGTGGACTCTCTTCCCGTTCATTTTATCATAGCAAGCAAGTGTGTGTGTGGGGGGGGTCACCATGTGGTGTGATGATGCCCCCCAGGGGCACCCCAGGCTCTCCGCTGTCACAGGCTCCTTCTGGGCCGAGAGTTCGGGAAGAGCGTCCCAGGGATGGTGACTCGTGATCTGGCCCCTAAAGCTGAGCAAGTCAAGCAAAGGAAAGAAGGGACATTCAGGCAGAGAAGACAGAGACCACAGCGGATGAAGGGAACACAAGGCCGAGTGTGGAAACGGAGGCTAAAGGTGACTCTAAGGGCCTCGTTGGCCTTGCCGGGGGGTTCTGTTTTGATCCTGTAAGGGTCAGGGTGCCCATGAGAAACCACGATGCGTCTGGGCACAAATCCATTGACAGAGCACCTGTTACACACCAGGCGCGGCGCTAAGCCCTGGCCGGGGATGAAGCGTGTGCGTCCTCCCAGCAGCCTGGGGAGGCCGTGTGATTATCCTCCCCACTGACTGTTTATTTAGAGAAATTGAGGGTATTTCCAACAAAAAATGCTGTGATGACATGATGTCATTTTGCTGGGCCATCTGTAGGCCAGCTTCCTGGGAGTGGAATTCCTTGCCCACAATATATATTTCACATTTTGGTAGCTATTGCCCAACGCCTGCCACAGGGGTGGTACCATTTAAGCCTCTCCCTCCGGGGAAAAGAACCTATTTCCCTACACACTTGTCAAGATAATGTGTGATCAAGATTTTAATCTTTTGCCAACCTAAGTGAAAAATGGTATTTTAGAATAGCTTTAGTTTGCATTTCTGTTATGACTGAGGTAAACTTTTCCGTGGTGGATTTTCAAATACAGTGTTCCCAGTGCGACATCCCTGCTGAGGAGGGACCCAAGATGTTCTCTGGAACCCAGCTTTCTCCACTGCCCCTGAGCTGCTGTGAGCACCTGCCAGTCCTTTCCATTCACAAATTGTCCTGGTGGGCGTGCACAGGAGCAGAGTGAGAATTCCTTCTGAAACTCGGCATTCGGCGGGGGGGGGGGGGGGGGGGGTATACTGCATATGAAATCATCCTAGTAGCTGCCTCCTCTGCCTTACCCCTTTCCAATGCCAGGAGCTGCCCCCTTCCTTGACCATCCTCTCCGGAAAATTCAAATAAGATTAGCCAAGCAGTGTTCCTCCCCCCTTTCCCCATGTTTCTTGGGCCAGGTACATTCTGGAGAATGATTAGACATTGTCCTAGACTCCCAAGTGCTCCCAAGTTGGCTAGTCTCCAGGGGAACAAAAAAGGTCAAAGAAGACATACATGTAAGCAAGCCCAAGTTTTGTACTCCTTCCAACCCTTGCTGGTGAGGGACAATGTTCCAACAAGCTTGTCAGGGACAGCGGTACCCAGGCCTGGGCCCTCTCTTGATCACCCAGGGGACAGGGCCAGCTGCAGCCTTCTAGAAGGTCATTCAGATGTGGACCCTGTTTTCGAAGAGCCCAAGGCTAGTCCTGCCATGTCCTCTGAAGTACTTAGTTTCTTTTCTCAGAGGCCCAAATGTACCAGGTTTCATGGTCTCCCCTGAAATCTTCTTCTGGCTTCATGGAATGTTCCGGAAACTCTGGGATCTTGTCTGGGAGTGTGTCCCCAGCTTGTATGAGAGAGATCTGCATTCTTCCTGAGCTTTCAGAAGCACCCAGGAATGCTGTTCCCAGTAGCTGTCCTTTTGGGGCCATCTCCAGCTCATCTACCTGGACTGGGGCAGACCCACTCCCACCCCATCAGCCCCAGCTCTGCTCTCCCTTCCTTCTCAAGTTATCTCTCCCTTAAAGTAATTTTCTATGATTTCTAAATAATAATGACAAAAGCACATACTTTAAAGTAAAAAGATTTATTTGAGAGAGGGGGAGGGTCAGAGGGAGAGGGAGAGACAGTCTTTTTTTTTTTTTACTTATTTGTCAGCGAGAGAGCACAAGCAGGGGGAACGGCAGGCAGAGGCAGAGGGAGAAGCTGGCTCTCTGCTGAGCAGGGAGCCCGACATGGGACTCCATCCCAGGACCCCGGGATCATGACCTGAGCCGAAGGCAGACGCTTCACCAACTGAGCCACCCAGGCGTCCCAGGGAGAGGGTCTTAAGCAGACTGCACACGGAGCATGGAGCCCGATTCGGGGCTCCACCTGGGGCTTGATCTCATGACCCTAAGATCACGACCCTGGGATCACGACCTGAGCCCAAACCAAGAGTCCAACGCTTCAGTGACTGTGCCACCGAGGCGCCCCAGCACATACTTCTATGATACTTCCGTGTGCCAGGTACTATTTAAATATTTATATTAAATGACAAATGGACACAGTACAAAATTCAAAAGGTGGAAAAAGATACACAGTAAAAGCTAAGCCTTCCTCCTCAGGCTGTTTCTTCTGCCACCCCATCCCCCGCCTCCAGTAGGGCGGGTCTCCTGTGTGTCCCTTCAGAGCCCTTCCATGGATACATAAGCACAGGGGTATCTGTTCTTTCATCACTGTCACGCAGGCGGTGGCAGATAAAATGCCACCTTTTGTGTCTTTGGCTTTTTTGGTTAATTTTCCCAGGTTTGCTTTTCACCGCCCTGAAAGTCTTACCCCCCTTCCCACCTCTAAATACCGAGCCCTGTGATGGGGCGGAATGGTGACTGGCTTCGGGGCCAGCAGGTCTGCGGTCCATCCCGGGTCCCTCTGCTCCGCCAGCTGCAAGTGACTGAGTCGCTTGCGTCTCACTTTTCCTCATCTCCAAAGTGGGCTAATACCTCAAAGGTATGACTGAGAAAGAGAGAGAATGGGAGAGAGGTGTGATAGGAGAGGTGATAGCGCGACACTCCTGCTGGTACTGACATCATTCCCAGTTTCCTCCCCGCCTCCCGGATGTGGTGACGGTTGCCAGGGCCTGGTTTATGGACCAAGCACACATCCCAACGGAAGGTGACACACAGGAACAGGATCAGGGCCTGCCCCTTCGCTGTGTTTCCCGGAGGCCTGAGCAGGGAGGGAGCGAGAAGAGGGGAAGTAGGAGGGCTGTGTTGGTGGCCTTCGTTTCAGCTGTTGGCATTGGTGAGCTTGTAGCTCTGTCCTCTTCCGAAAGTTGGCATGAGCCCCCTCCCCATCCCCCGGCCAGCGCAGCCCCAGAAGCAGCCTGGGTCCCTTCCCTGCAGAGATCCCTACTGCGCCGGAGACAGTCAAGCATGAGCAGGCTTCAGCTCTGGACGATGTAGGAGCCATCGGTGTCCTTGAGGCCTCCCTCCCTCAACCGCTGTGAGCCCTGAAGGACCTCAGGAGCCCACAGCCTGTTGGAGTCCCTGCGCAGTCCGGCTCTCACCGCTGTCTTATCTCCTCCACGTCCTGGCTTCCTCCTTCCAAGCACATCCAGAAAGAAAGCCTGTTGTCACACTCAGCGTGGCGGGAACTAAGAGTTAACAAACTCTAGCCCTTCAGGAAACTGAGGCCAACTGCACACAAAGCTGCGGAGTACCGTCCGCTGTGAGTCTCTTCGGGGGCAGGGGCGAGGTGGGGTGGCACAGGGGGCCCTGGGCCCCCAGATCAGCGACATGTTCAGCCCTCGCTTTCCACATTGGGTTTCGTGGTGGTGGAGTGATTTGTATTGAAAAACTTCCAGAAAAAACTTTTCTAGGGGTGCCTGGGTGGCTCAGTTGTTAAGCCTCTGCCTTCGGCTCAGGTCATGATCCCAGGGTCCTGAGATCCAGTCCCACATCGTGCTCCCTCCTTAGCGGGGAGCCAGCTTCTCCCTCTCCCATTCCCCCTGCTTGTGCTCCCTCTCTGCTGTGTCTCTCTCTGTCAAATAAATAAATAAAATCTTAAAAAAATAAAGTGTTGAATTAAAAAAAATTTTCTAGTTGAATAAGTATAAATATTTTAGGAAATAAAGTGAAAAATGTCCATAAAAAGCAAAGCCTCAAAGAAATGTTGCTTTTTTTTTTTTTTTAGTGGCAGCTTCAGGCTTCTCCTCTAAGGCTTGAGGAGGTGGGATGGCATGTTCCTTTGCTCCACTTTGCTGTTTGGAAATCTTGGTAGAAAACTATTAGAAGAACTAGTCTAACGAATGGTTCTGCCATTAACCGTGTAATCATGAGCTAGTTCCTTTTTGTATTTCTTTTTTTTTCTTTCTTTTTTGTATTTCTTTTTATTCCACAATGGATTAGAGGCAGTTTATAGCAGAAACAATAAATGATAAGAACATTAAAATTAAAAAATTAGGACCAGAGGGAAAAGGATATTAAGTAAATCAGTGTAGAGACGAGGGAGAAGAGGCCTAAGGATAAACAAATATATATATAGTATATCAGATGGTGCACATCTGTGCTGAGGAAGAAATAAAGCAAAGTAATGAGAATAGGGAGGGGGAAGGGTATCGCCCTTTTATGGAGTAGTTAGGGGAGGCCTGGCCTCTCCAAGAGGGTAACATTTGGAATGAGACCAGATAACTGGAAGAGACTATTCAGTGATGAAGGAACAGCAAGTGCAAAGGCCCTGGGGCAGGAGTGGCCTTAGCATGTTAAGCAGTACAGTGTGGCCAGCATGGAGAGTTAAGCGGCAAAGTGGCAAGAGGAAGGTCAGAGGTGAAGAATGAGTGGATCGTGTGGGGCCTTGTATCTTTGTAATCTTTCCTTGAACCAAACTGGGCCTGCTGAGCTGACCTGTTGCTGACTTATGAAGGAGGGAAAGGGCACGTCTCCAGGGCCCTCAGCTTCCTTTCTTTTCACTACTCACACACCCACTTGATGCTCCAGTTTCCTCACCTGTCAACTGGGGATAATATTTGTTCTTCAAGGGTTTTGAAGTAGGAGGTTTACCCTCCAAACCCTCTCCAAACCGCAGACTGAAGGACCTCTGACCACCTCCACCAGAGTCTACTCTCAAGTGGCCGTCACACTGGGACTTCAGGGAGACCAGACTCCAACCTAGATTGCAAAGCTGATGTTTTGGGCTGGATTGAGGGGGCTGGGTGGGGCGGGGGGCTGCCCTGTGTGTTGTAAGACATGAGTAGCATCCCTGACTTCCATCTACCAAGTGCCCGTAGAGTCCCCCCAGGTCTGACAACCGAAAGTGTCCAGACATTGCTGAATGTCCCCTGGGGAGCAAAATTGCCCCCAGATGAGAACGACGGAGCTAAAATTAAGCACCAAAGCTACGCATGTTCAGGCCCCAGCAAGAGGCTGGTGGAAAAGAATTGGGGGCAACAGAGATTTTTTTTCCCTCTTAAATCAGAACGTCTTCAGCTGTTCTCTTTGTTTAATTTCCCTGAAGCTGGTTCTGGAAGACAGTGTTGTGTCATACTTCGGAGTCGGACCACTGCATTGGAATTGTTGTTCTGCCAGCTGGCTAGCTCTGTGACCTTGGGCAAGTTACTTAGCCTTTCTGTTCCTGTTTCTCATCCATACACTGAGGATAACAAAATACCTGCCTTCTGGGGCTGTTGGGAGGATCCCATGACCTAATATATGTAAATGCTTAGAACGGTACCCAACGAGTCCTTGCAGGACAGGCTCCCTGGGAGACGGAGATTTTGTGTGCAGGGAGTTTTGCCATCAGAAGCCCTGGAGCTAAGATGACCCCCAGAGTTGTCCTGGGGGGGATGCCTCTATCAGTGAATGGGGGCTGCCCCCAGGGAGCACGTGTGACCTTGGACAAAGGTGGCTCCAAGGTAGTAAGGACAGTTCTCAGGGAGGGACTCAGCGGAGCGGAACTTCAGTCCTAAAAAGGGAAGGGGACGGGTGGGAGGCGGGGTCGAGAGTGTTTATTGGCCAATATTGTGAGATTAGATTTCAATAGAAGCTAAAGTGCTTTTAAAACACCCTGGACGCCGGAGGAATTACTCCAGCATAACAGCGCTCCATGCCCCTCTCCCAGTACCATGCTTATCCCAGACCTGCTGTCTGTTGTTGCCCTCCTGGAACAAGAGCGGCCAGGGTCCAGAATCCGGGCGGGCATGGCCACGCCCACCCGGCCGCGCTGCCCTGGCACGGAGACCAAGGCGAGGTCACTTGGCCTGTCAGTACTATAGACCCTTCTTTGGTGTGTTGGGAGTGGTACCACGTCCCCAGAGTGAGGAGAGAGGATTAAATGGGATACCACATGGCAGCAGTTCGCAAAGTGTGGTCCCTGGGCCATCAGGACTAGCCGCCCCACCCGGGAACGTGTTGGAAATGTGAATTCTCAGGCCCCATCCCAAATCCACTGAATCAGGAGCTCTGGGAAAGAGTTCTAGGAATCGATGTTTTGACAAGTCCTCCAGTGCTATTGATGCACGCTCAAGTTTGAGAATGACTGGTGTACCGGACAACGCTTAGCTCTGAGTCTGGATCCGGGAAGGAGCCATGTCAACCCCAGCTGAATGGGAGTCTGAACCCGGTCCACCCGCCAGCCTTGAGGTCAGGCGTCTGGGAGCAAAGCGCCACCTGCTGGTGACATCTGGCCCGTGTGCACACATAAGGATCTCTCTCCCTCTCACTCTCTCTCTCTCTCTCCCTCTCTCCCTCTCCCTCCGCCTCCCCCCGCCCCCACAGATTCAGGGCTACACCCACGAACAAGGAAAACAGCGCCTGACTCAAGGACAAGTTACCCGGATGTCCTCTCCTCACTCTACTCCACTCTCCCTGGAGGAATCAGGTTAAAGTGAAGGTCAAGGGCAGCTTTCAATGGCGAAGAGAAGTCACCAAAAGACAGCAGCAGTGAGTGTGTTTGGGTCAGTGATAAGGGGCACTCTTTACCAAGGGTTTAAGTGTCAGACACACTTAAGGAAAAACAAACAAAGGGCAGCCCTCCTTCCTCTGCCCCCTTAGGCACGGGCTCCCACTGGGGTCACGGACCTGAGGACAGCCTTGATGACCGGTCACAGACCAGCAAGAGGGGCCACCCACAGTGCTTGGCCAACAGTGTCCCATGTGCTCACCTGCTCTATTGGGCTACCCAGCTCTCCTGGGTGGGAGAACTTCGTATGCTCCTGCTTTTTATTCCAGGGGTGTGTGTGTGTGTGTGTGTGTGTGTGTGTGTGTGTGTGTGTGTAAACGCATGCGTGAACATTCTCATGTCTTCTGGACTGCGAGTCTTTTGCCTGGCACTGAGTGGCACCCCCTAGCGGTGTTGAATGGAATTGATGGAGTGGTGTGCTAACCGTAAGTATTTGGAACAAATGCTGAAAAGTTTTGAGCCAAAACACGGGAAGATCCCAGACAGGATAGAGGGGAGAACGAGAACAAGCACAAGAGCCCACCAAGCCCTCTTTGAGTGGCTTACAAAATAAGCTAGGTACCAATGACAGGAAATGGCAGGAGATCCACCCCTGCACTGAGGCCGGAGGTTCCGTCTGTGGAAGACACCGACTAAAGACACTGAATTTTCAAGCATGTGCAGGGAGCATCTGGCAGAGAGTGCTGGCTGTGCCCGGCTTCCGAGAGCAGCGCTGGGGTCATGATCCTAACGCTGAAGGGGACGACATTGAAAGGAGCAAGCCTGGTGAGTCCAGGCTCGGCGCTTAGATCTCTGCTAGCCCCCGAGAACCCCATGCAGGTAGCTCGCTGTTGAAGGAAAACAATACAGCCAACCGTAAGGCTTTCCTCTTGGGGGAGGGCTCTGGGGGGGGGGGGGGAGAGCAGGAGCTGTTCCTTCTCGTTCTCTGGCCCACATTGGGAAGAGCCTTTCCCCTTGGTCCCCGCTGCCCAGGTGGGAGAGGCCGCGGCTCCAAATAACATTACTGGAGACTAAAGGACATCAAAGAGGAGGTTAACAGAACAGGAGCCCTCTGGGTTGTTGGAGCTGGAACTCCAGGAGGCTGGCTAACTCCCAGGGCACCCGACATGAAGGCTGCCTGCCACCCCTCGCCCTGGCCCTTTGTAAGCATGGGAACAGCCTCACCAGGTCGCATCACCTCCTAGCCCTGCCTGTCTCCCCTTAGAGGGTAGCCTCAGCCTTCCTGGCAAGAGCCACTCCGAGGCACCCTGACACCTTTGTGATGAAACCTAAGAGTCCCCATCTCTAAAACCATAATGTTGTGCCACCCGAGAACCTCAGCATTAGGTCAGGTGACACACCTCTAGGAACAAGAGAGTTACGTGGTCACTAATCCACAGGAGACATGATCTTTGCCCTCAAGGAACTTAAATAGTACTTGACAGTATTTGATTAAATACCAACATGGATTCATTCAACAAATGTACGTTTAGTGCTCCTGTGAGTGCCAGGAGCCGCACCAGACGCTGGGGATACCGTGATGAACAAGACCGGCCATCCTTGCGTTCCGGAGCTCACCAGCTGCAGGGGGAGGGAGATGTGGAGCAAGTGACACCAATGTGAGTGGACCAGGGGCCCCTGGGAGCCTTTAGCAAGAGCTGATGCAGCCCAGGGGGTGAGGGGTGTCTGAGCAGAGCCTACAGGATGAGGAAGAGCCGAGCAAGGGAACTGGGTGTTGAAGGGTGGACGGAGGAGTTTCTGAGCAGCACAGGGCTGGGGAGGGCTTCCCGCAGGAGCTGATTTCAGCTGGGTCTTGAAGAGCGAGTCAGTCCGAGGAAGCAGAGGGGACAGAAGCAGCGCGGCAGGAGTAGGGATAGATGCGCCTGGCTGCTCTGCTCTCGCAATTGTGTGAGAAGGAAGTAAGGGGAAAAAGTCCCTTTTGGAGAGGCTGAATTTGGGTGGCTGGCCAGGCATCCACCTGGAAATGTCCAGGGAGCACTTTCTCATTAGAAACGTGGACCTCTGGGGGTGCCTGGGTGGCTCAGTCAGTTGGGCATCTGCCTTCAGCTCAGGTCATGATCTTGGGGTCCTGGGATCAAGCCCCGTGTCCAGTCCCATGTTGGGCTCCTTGCTCAGCGGGGAGTTGGTTTCTCCCCCTTCCTCTGCAACTTCCCCTGCTTGTGTCCTCTCTCCCTCTCTCTCTCAAATGGATAAATAAAATCTTAAGAAGGAAAGAAAGAAAGAAAGAAAGAAAGAAAGAAAGAAAGAAAGAAAGAAAGAAAGAAAGAAAGAAAGAAAGAAAGGTGGACCTCTGGTGCGGAGGGGCTCAGTCTTCTGGAGAAGAAACTATAGAGAAGAAAGACTGGAGGCCAAGGTCAGGGTGCTGCGACACCTGGGTGGGGAAAGGGAGCCAGCCTGGAAGACAGAGAGCCCGTAAGAACACACTCTGTAGAAGGTCAGAGAACGGTTCTCCGGGAGGGAAAGGAGAGGCTCCTCTGGGGCAAATGTCAGCGAAGTTCTGGGGCTCCGGGAATTGGCAGGGAGCACAGGGTTATTCACACGGACACGAGTGAGCATTCATGATGCGTTGTCTTGGTCTCTACCCCTCTCCCAGCACTTCACCTTCTCTCACCTTCCTGCTAAAAATATCCGGATGCCCAAACCCCAGGTCTATAGCAGCTGGCCGTCCCTGGGGCTTCGGAGGAAGGAGGCCCAGGTCCTCTGCCTGCAGTGGCCACCCGTCCTGGACAGCCAATGACGGGATGCCAGCATGGCCTTTGAGTGGGGGAGATGAAAGTGGCTGTGGCCTGCTGCGGGTAGGCAGATGGGGTGAGCAGGCAGGGGCAGGCCCGCCTGACAGCTCGGCACTCAGGTCGCCTCTCTCCCACACCTGCCAGTCCCAAGTCACCTGTATCCTCCAGCTTCCCACAGAAGGGAGGGCAAGGCTCACTGGGAGCAAGAGAAGCCACCCCCCCGTAAGTCAGGGGGGCCTGGGAAAAGCTGGGCTCCACCAGGGAGGATACGGCTGTCGTGTACTCCCGACGGCAGACCCCAGGCTTCCAGCACAGCCTGCCCTGGGACCTGCCTCAGCACTGCCTTAGGCCCAGTGGGGCCTCACAAGAGGGGCTGGGTTCTGGCCGCTGGGGTTTGGGCCACACCCAGGGAGCTGCTGGGAGGTTCCAGAAACCAAGGTGCAGCCAACCTGATCCAGGAACACCCGTGCCACCCACGTCAATTAACGTTTTCTGGCCCCAGAGTACCTGTCCCCCTGTTAGGCCCTCCTGACCCCTGCTCTGCTAGAAAGATAGAGAGTTTGGGAGGTGGCATGATGGGGCGAGGGCTGAATGGGTGAGTGGATACGGGGGAAGGGAGGCAGCTGTGAGGAGGGTCGCAGTTTGGAGGCAGGTGGGCTATTCTGAGCAACTCAGTTTTCTTCTTAGAGCCTTGATTTTCTCACCAACAAAATGGAATCAGGAGTAGTACAAGGCCAACACGTTTCAGAGGATTGTTGTGAATAAACAGAGAACCAGTGAACTTTCCAAACGGTCAAGGGCACGTGTTGCTGGTTTCCGCGACCAACCAACGTTGCATTGGGAATTTTCAATGTGAAGTCCATGGAGCCCTAGTTGGAGGGAATCTAAGAACTGCCTAAAATAATGTGAAAAAATGCATGTGGGAGGCGTCCCTTGGGCGGTGAGGATCCATAGTTCTCAGCAGCTTTTTATTTATTTATTTTTTTTCCTGTCCCCCATCAGCAGCTTTTTAAAGAGGTCTGGGACCCTACGAAGTCTAAGACCCACACACGGCACAAGTCTGTCCCTGTCGTGTTTCAGATGATTTAGCGGAGACCCGTGGTGGCACAGCTTGTCTGAGGCAGTGCCAGAGGTGCAGCCCTGGTCCCTCACCCTTCACTACTCCCCTCTGTCCCTCCCAGGCCAGGTGAGGGGAGAGAAAAGTTAGGAAGTTCAGGGAGGGGTGAGCGGCCAGAGGCAGAGCCCTAAGTCCTATGGGATTTGGCGCCCCTGTTCTCTGTGTTACCAGGATGAGGGCCTCACAGTGGGAGGACAGGAGAAGGATGAAGCCCCAGGCTAGGGGAGGCCCCGGAGGCCCCTCCTGGAAGCAAGAGCTGCTGAATAAGTGAGTCATTCTCCTGGTGTCCCTTCCCCCCCAGCTCCAGCCCCATCCCCACTCGGAAGACTCAAAGGAGGAAACACAACTCTCTCTCTGACACTGTCTTGAGATGAACACTCTGGTTCTCAGTTTCGTCTTCTGGAAAAGTTGAAGACACCACGTCAAAGCTTTACGGAAAACTGTGGAAGGCCCCACACAAATATAAGGTAGTCATCAGCCAGAAATGCAATTTATTGAGCAACTACTGACTGCCAGACGCTGGCCGGCTGGTTTGACGAAATTGGCATAAATGTCACCGCTTCAAGAGGCCCGCCCTGGCCACCCGGTTAAGGGAAATCCCCTCCTCGCCCCCACCCTCCAGTTATTCTCACACTCCCTGTGCCTTTCCGTCCCACCGCTTATTATCATGCGTGATGTTTCTGGGTGTTCTTTTTACCCCCTCTCCTCCACTAGACTTGCCACGAGCAGGAGTCATGTCCTTCCATGCTAAGCACGGCGCCCACCACCAGCAATCCCTCAAAGACTTGTTAACGAACACGTGACTATCTCTGATCTTCACAGCAGCCTTATTAGGGAGGCATTGTTATCATGCCCATTACACAGAAGAAGAAACTGAGGTCAGAGACTCAAAGAGACTTGCTTAAGGATGCAGTTTGTTATCACCAGACCTTAGCGCTGCTTCTTCCCCTTGAAGGATTTCAAGAAAGAGAGAACCTAAGGGTCAAAAGAGAAAGTGTGGGCCCAGCAAAATGGCTCACCGGCTCAGCCACCACCCCGTGCTCAGCCTTCCCCAGCCGAGCGCTTCCCACCTCTCACCACGCCGAGGTCGCTCCGAGTCATCAGTCCACAGCCACAGAGCTGAGGCCAGTCCAAACTGGCCTGTTTATTTCCCAAGCCAAGCGACAGCCAGCCCTTCCCCTCCCTCCAGAGCAACATACAGCTGAGTCCACACCCCACTCCTCAAGCCTGACACAGCAGATAAATTAGTGAAGACTTTTATAAAACAGTGTACAGGGAAAATACATACATATATATAGGGCCAGTGCTGGTGTTGGGGTGGGGTTTGCTTCTTGAATCCAGGTAACCAGATCCTGCCCCATCAGGGTGCCTGCATGCTCCTTCCCTGAAATCGCTCATCTGCTGTCCCCACAACCTGGTACCTGGCTGGTTACCTCAAGTCATAAAGGTCCAACATCTTGCCCCCAAAGGGCACTGCTTCCTGGCTGCCCCTACTGGCCTCCTCCTGCGGTGGGCCACTCCCTGCCCTCCCTCCTTACCGAGGCAGCCTGCCTTGGGCAGGTCCCAGAATTCGGCCTAGGGAGGGGACAGGGCAGACAGACTGAGGGATACTGTTATCCTGATATGTGTGGGGAACATATGTCATCCAAACCAGAACTTCTTTTGAAAGTGGATGGGGGTCTAATTCACTGGCAAACAGGCATAAGCCCGCATTGCCCAGGCCAAGGATGAATGGTCACCCTACTGATAGGTCTCCCCTGCTCCGAACTGGCCAAGTCCTACCACTCGAGACTTTCCAAAACACACTCCCCATCAGCAGCAAACACCTCTCAGACCCCAGCGCCCCTCTCTGCCATCTCGCGTTCTGCATCTTCCAGCATCTTCGCTATGCAATTTAAAGCCCCCATAATATTGGGGACCTGTAGTGTTGGGATTGGGAAGGAGGGGTGGGTAAGATGCTCCCACAAATTCCCAAATGGGTTCTGGCTGTATTATAGGCCTTTGGTGTCAAGCCCCCAAGCCTTCTGGCTCCTTGGGCCCAATCCCCCAAATGATGGCTGCCTGGGTCTGAGTAGGAAAACAAGACTTTATCCTTTGTCTCCCATCCCATACTTGCCTAGTCTTCTCTCCCTAGGCTTCCCGGCACCTGAGGTAGCTAAGGGCCAGGGCCAGGGAAACGGAACCATCAACCCTCTCTATCCCCACACTTGACCAGTGCAAAGAATTCTGTTCCCGTACCTTCTCCACACGTTGTCCATGACTATTCCTGGTCCCACCTCAATGTGCCTTCTATGCTAGGCACCCCAGGAATCAGCTCTTGGGATGGCAAATGGTGGACAGGTGGAGGCTAAAGAAATCAACCTGCAGTTATCTGCACCCCTACCCAGATGGAGCTGGGCCTCAGCCCTTCAGGAGCCAGGCAGACAATCAGAGCCATTTAGATGGATTCGGAGTTAGTGCCCCACCCCTTGCTTTTAGAACCCGGGTGCTCAGTAGGCCATGCTTGTAAAACTGCTTTAAGTAAGTCTTGCTAAAGCAAACAGTACCGGATAGGGCAAACTCAGGCTTCAGGCCCTTAGAAGTTCCTCCTCCCTTCCCTCCTTCCCCCTCCCCTCCCCTCCCCACGTGCAGACAGTCCACAGCCACGCCAGTGCTTTGGGAAACAGAAGCCCACTCTTGATCTTTCCACTGCTTCTCATTCGTCATCTGTCTGTGTTTAGGTAACAAAGACTCCTCCATGTGTGAGGCAGGACCCCTAACACCTGCCGCATCCCTCCCACCCCCACAAAAATAAGCACCCAGATCTGACTCCCTGGAGTAGAGCTGAGAACACCCGAGGCTCAGGACGGGGCCTTCCGGTGGTTCCCCGAGTAGGCATAGGAGATGGGATGGCGGGTCCCAGGCCTCACGGTGAATGTGTTGATGGGGCTTCCATAGTGGGGGGTGCTGTGGGGAGACCTGGGATAGGGGAGCAGGAGAGAGGGAGGTTAATATTTGCAGCCAGTTAACCAACAGCCCTCCCATCTCCCTCAGGGCACAAGAGGAAAAGATGGGTGGTTCAGCACTGTGGTTATCTGTCCACACAAGCCCGGGCGCGGNGGGGGGGGGGGGGGGGGGGGGGAGGGGGACGACAGGGTGGGAACCGGTCCACCAGTACTGATTCAACAGACACAGGGCTCCTCCTCCCAGCTAGGCTTGGCCGGCCACAGAATAGTGCCTAATAGCCTTCCGTTCAGAACTCCTCACTCCTAGCCTGGGTCTGGATCCTTCTCTGTGTTGTTGGGAAATCCCCATATGCACGCAAGGGCCACACCACTCTTAGCCTGAAGACCTGAGTCTCTAGAGAGTGGGAAAGAGGAAATAGAAGAGGGGGAGCTGGTGGGGAAAGCAGGAGGGTAGGGGAAAGAGAGAACAAGGGAGCTGGTGGGAAATAAGTGAGCAGGTCAGGCAACCGCCGACAGCGCTCTTTCCAGGTTAAGTGCGCCTCGCGTCCCTTTCTCTGCCCAGAGAGCCAGAGGAGTGAAAACCCAGTGTCCCCCCACTGGCAGCCACGGCCGGTGGGCTCCTCTGGGGCCCGAGGGCAGGGCCCCCATTCACCTGGCTTCCCACTCCGGGCTGCGCTCCTCGCCCCGCCCCCAGCTCACCTGCCTGCCGCTGGGGCGAAGCCGTAGTCGCCGCCGGGCGCCTTGAACTTGGCCTCCCCGCGGGCGGCGCCCTCCGTGGACAGCCTCCGCGCGTGCAGGCCTCCGGGGAGCGCGCGGCCCGCCGAGTTGACGCGCCGCATTTCCGGGCCTCCGGGCGGCGGCCCGAAGCAGTTGGGGGAGCTCAGGCTGCGGCCGGTGCCGCCGCGGGGCTGCCCGGGGCTGCGGTGGGGCTCCCCGACGTATAGGCGCTTCTTGATGAGCGAGCGGCCCCCGCCCGAGAAGCGCTCCAGGCCCCCGGCCCCGGGGTGGCGCGGGCCGGCCGGAAAGCGCGAGAAGCTGCGAGGCGCTGAGGGCTGCCCCAAGTCTGAGAAGTTGGTCCGGGGAGGGGAGCCCCGGCGCCCCAGATACTGGAGGGCCGGGGCCGGGGCGGGGGGCTCAGGGTCGTTGCTGAACTCTGGCGGCGGGGGGATGACCTCAAAGTGGAACTCCCCCTCGTCGTCATCGTCATCGTCCCTCTTGCAGGAAGGGGAAGGAGGGGACGAGAAGGATTTGGGCAGCAGGCTGCCCTGGGGGAGGTTGGAGGATGCCGGCCTTTCCCAGGCTACAGGGGCCTGGGGCTCCGCCTTTGTCCCGTTGTGCCTGAGGCTTGGCTCCGTGCCCTCTGGGTCTCGGCGGGGCTGGGACTTCCACTGACTGGGTATGGTGGCCTGTGCCGACGAGGCCAGCTGGACGTCCTTCTCAGGCTCCTTGGGCAACTTGGGGACCACAGTGAAGGAGTTGGGGCGGCCCTCATTGTGGAAGATGCTGTCAGAGCCTGCTTGGGGCTGGCTGCTGTGGCCACGGAGGCTCCCTGGCAGGGAGGACCGGCCCAGGGCCAGCCCTCCTGGCCTCCCCTTCTGGGCCCTCTGCCTGGCGGCAAGGAGCAGAGCCATCGGGGAGCCCGGCTGCACCAGCTCCCCGGTCACCGGATGCCTGAGTTCATCGGCAGGCTGGGCTGAGGTGGGGGGCTTGGCTGGCTGCCCCTGGGACTCCTTCACCTCCGAACGTTCCCCTGGCCCTACAGCTGAACCTATGGCCAGCGGTGCTGTCCCCACAGGGACCTCTTGGCTGGGGCTTTTCTGGCTGCGATGGAGCTTGTAGAGAAATGTCACCTCATCTCCTTGGGGGGATCTCTTTGGTGAGAGGGCTGGAGATGAGAGGGCTCCCAGTATAGGAGGCTTACTGGCCTCTGCGGGGGGCCCTTCTGCCTCTATCAGGCAGGTCAGCGTCGGTTCTTGAGGTCTGGGCTTCTCCCACTGCCCAGCCGGGACCAGGCTCTTCTCTATCAGCCGGGATGATGTGGTGGGCATGCTTGTGGCTGCAAATGGTGTGGCGGGCCCAGGCACAGCCTTGGGTGGTGTGGCTGGCCCAGGCGCGGGCTTTGGTGGTAGCGCTGGCCCAGGCGTGGCTTTGGGTGGTGTGGCTGGCCCAGGCGTGGCCTTGGGTGGTGTGGCTGGCCCAGGCGTGGCCTTGGACTGAAGTGGTGTGGTTGGCAGAGGGGTGGTGGATAGAGGTGGCAGATTCTTGGCCACAGGCTTAGAGAAGTTGCCATTATCCCCCCTGTTTTCCAAGATTCTTGCCCCTTCTAGCCGAGGTTTGGGAGGCAGAGACCCGATGCAGGGCTTGGCTTCCTTCTCTGCTGACGAGGAGAACCGGGCCTCCAGCTCACTGCGGATCTGCCACACACTGGGAGTTGGGGAGTCTTGGGGGATGTAGTCCACAGGAGGGAGGGTCGGGCTGGTGGCAGCCCTCTTGTTGGGCAGGCTGCAGGGACTCTTCTCAGGAACACCTGGGAGGCTCTCCTTTTCTGTCCGGCCTGCGGGAGCCTCTTTCTCTGGCAGGCGGGGGCCCTGCTTGCCCTCCTTTTCCTGAGAGGCCGCCGGGGGGCCTGCCTTCTGACTGAGGAGTCGGTCCTCCCTCCTGGAGCCACAGAGATAGGCTGCCAGCTCACTCCGCAGCTTTTCCATCTGGCTGGGTTCCCTCCAGTCCACGGGCACTGAAGAGGCTGTGTCCTCTGGGCTGGGGGGGTTAGGACTGGGCTTGGGAGCAGCGGGGCTGGATCTGCAGTTTTTTATAAACCCAGAAGGTGAAGGAGCTGCCTTCTCGTTAGAAGGTAAAGGAGGGGCAGCTGGGGGGAGTGGCGGTGGGGGGAGGTTGCGGGGGTG
>NC_048236.1:1002966-1003509 GCF_002007445.2 Ailuropoda melanoleuca
GGGGGTGGGGGTTCCAGCAGCAGGGGAGGCGGTGGAGGAGCCATGGAAGGTGGAGGTGGTGGGGACTCCTCTCGAGGTTGCGAAGTGTCTGGGGGTGGCCCCGGGGCTGGGCCTGGGGGAGGTGGGGGGATGAGTGGGTCCTGCCCATAGTGCCCAGGCCTCAGGTCCCCCACAGAGCTGTAGAGTCGGAGGTTGCCGTTCACTAGTGAGCTGGTACCTAAAAAAAAGGGAGAAGCAAAAAGAAAAGGGAGGCAATGAAGCCAACCAGCCTTGCCCATCTCTGCGGGGCGGCACCCAAGAGAGTAACTGGCCAGCTTCAAGTCTTTCCTCCTGAACACCAGGTGGGGGAGCAGCAATGCCTCCCGTCTCCTGAGCTGTCCTGGGAGTGAGGCTTTCCTTTCTAGGGAGGGGCCCCTGCCTCTCCTGGGCACAGCCCCTGGAGCCTAGACTGAATATTCTCTGTCTGCTTCACTCTTCTCTGCCCTGCTATGTGCAGGGACTCCCTTATCCTCTGGCTACGTGGGGGGGGGGGGGGGGTGAACC
>NC_048236.1:1003536-1054631 GCF_002007445.2 Ailuropoda melanoleuca
CCCCCCCCCCCCCCCCCGCCCGGCGTGGCTCCCTTCTTGCTGGGCCACAGTCAGCAAGGGCTGTTTTTCTGTCCCCCAGCTCAGAGACAGGAGTAGCTCCCCACTGCTCCTTCGGCCTCTGGGGCATCACCATCCACTTCGTCCCCAAACCCTGCTCACATCCTCGTATGTCACCCCTTTACTGAACACTTTGGTTACCCCCTTTGAGTTGCCATCTGTTTCTCACGGGGGCCTTGACTGATACAAGCCAGAAGGGCCGGGGCGCAAATCCAGCTCGACCGCTTACTCAGTGTGTGAGCTCGGACAGTCTAGGTAACTTTGCTGAACCTCTGTTTCATCATCATTTTCATGCGCGGAACGCCAGTGCTTTACCACACAGAGCTGCTGAGAAGATCCCTGAGAGAATTCACGTAAATACACCTAAAGGGCTGAGGGTGGTGCTAGGCCCATAGTAGGCACTTCACGAGCAGTGACCACTTGGACGGCGACCACTGGCACTTAGCTTTGCAGACTGTAAGACAGCAGAAGTGGGAGAAACACAGGAAGTGTCGGGGACCAGGGGCAGGGGCCCGGAGACCTTCTCAGTAGGAAGCTCGAGTGAAAGACCCGTAGGAGGCAACAGGATGCATGAGCAACTCCTGCTTTCCAAAGACCCTGAATCGCCCAAGAACCCAGCTTCCCACCCCACAGAGAGCTTCTGGAAGAGATTCGGGACTGCAGGAGAGAATCGGGGGAGGGGGTGTGTAGAAAAAAGGTGACCTGAATACCCACGTGCTAAGAGATGCCGAGCGCCTGTGGCCCCAGCAGCTCACGCCTCTCCCTTCTTGGACCTGGACCCCAGTCCCCCACCCCACAGGGTCTGCAGACCGCCAGGATGCCCTGTTATTTCTCTCTTAGAGGCACCTGTCCTCTGCTTCCCCTCCTCTGAGTTTCTAGCCGTGCTAGCACAGAGCATAGCAAACCTGGGGAATGGGAGCTCTGAAGGCTCCTCCCAGCTGTCTGACTTCAAGACAAAAAACATACTGGGGGTGGGAAGGAGAAAAAACTCATATTCATTTAGCTCCCAAGTGTTGGGGCATCTGGGTGGCTCAGTGGGTGAAGCATCCCCTTTTGGCTCAGGTCATGATCCCGGGGTCCTGAGATCGAGGCTCACGTCGGGCTCCCTGCTCAGCAGGACGTCTGCTTCTCCCTCTCCCTCTGCCTCTCCTCGCCCTTGTGCTCCCTCTCATGCTTTCTCTCTCTCTCAAATAAATAAATAAAATATCTTTAAACAGAAAAAAACACCCAAGAGCTGCGATACAGCCGTGAAAACTAAACAAAAAAAGTCAACATGCTGGCCCTCCTGGAGCTTATATTTTAATGGGGTAATGAGACAGGCAAAGATACTATACTTGTGAACTAGAACCATATTAGCTGATAAGCAATATGTGGAAAACAGCCAGGAGGGGTGCTGGGGGTACAATTTGAGTAGGGTGGTGATAGAAGACCTCACCGAGAAGGTGACAGCTGAGCAATGAGGGAGTGAGGGAGGGAGACAGCAGTACGTATGTACAGGGGAAGAGCAGCCGAGGCAGGGTGAACGGCAGTGCAAAGACCCTGGGGTGGAAATGTGCCTGGTATTGAAGGGCAGCAGGGATACCAGAACGGTCGGGGCACTGTGAGATGGGGAGAGAAAGCAGGAGGGGAGCCCAGGGGAGGCCAGATTCTGACAGTCCTGGCAAGAACCTTTGCTTTGAGTGACCTGGGAAGTCACTGGCACCTTTCGAGCAGAAGTATGACAAGAAGTGACTAACGTCCCATCCCGGATTTCATTTGCTCCTCCAGAACTGGACTTGTGTTGGCCCTGGCTCCTTTGCAGAGACAGAGGTGCAAAGGGTTCAGTGATTTGCCCAAGGAGCAAAGCTACTCCGTAGGGGAACTGGGACTGAAGGCCAGGTCTGTCTGACTCCAGGATTCTTTCCACCGCTTCATGCTGCCCTTGTCCCTGCTCTGGCCTTGGCCCTCACCATCCTTCCCCCGCTGGAAGTGAGCCTTAGCCAGCCTTGGCTCTCTTCAACTCCCACCCACTGCAGCCAGTAGCCAAAAGGCCTGGGGACTCCGGCTTTATCGCCAGCTGGGGCGGTGGGCCGGATGCTTGGGCGAAAGGAAGAAAAGAAGATGGACAAGCCCCAGGCCCAGGGCCCTCTTACCTGTCATTTCTTTGTCCGCAAAGTCTCCTGGGACCGAGGGGGTGGGCACAGCCAGTCCATGGTTCTCCTGGGCATTCTGAAAGGCGGT
The DNA here is from genome assembly GCF_002007445.2 of Ailuropoda melanoleuca. Taxonomy (NCBI): domain Eukaryota; kingdom Metazoa; phylum Chordata; class Mammalia; order Carnivora; family Ursidae; genus Ailuropoda; species Ailuropoda melanoleuca. Next base: position 1,005,814 of record NC_048236.1, read on the forward strand.
AGAAAGAGCAGGGATCAAGGAAAGAGAGGTGAGTCTTAAGTTGCTGTTCTAGAAGGTTCTTTTACTCCTCAAAAATCAGCAGTGATGGTGAGAGTCTGTATAACCTCGTGAATATGCTAAAACACAAAAGGGCGAATTTTGGGGTGCCTGCCTGGCTCAGTAGGTGAGTGTCCAACTCTTGATTTCGCCTCAGATCATGATCTCAGGGTCGTGGAATCAAGCCCTGCGTTGGGCTCCAGGCTAAGCGTGGAGCCTGCTTGGGATTCCCTTTCTCCCTGTCCCTCTGCCCCTCCCCACCATAAATAAATAAAACCTTAAAAGGGTGAATTTTATGTACAGGTGAGTCTTGTTATTTGCAGTAGTTATGGTCTGTAAAGTCACTTCGAACACTGCATTAGAAAATGCGGAATCCATGCCCCAAAGGGAAATACAGGATTGGGTTCCTGCAAACCTCAGTCAAAGCATTTTCACCAACCGGTCGGTACAGAACTTTATTTTATGTGTGTTTCTGTCCAAAGACACCTTATTTAATATATGCCTGACACGTTGACGTTGAACTCATGGCCAACAGCGCTGTAACTCAAGCCCGAACAAAGCTTACCTAACATACACACTTTATCTGTAAGGCGCATCACAGCCTTCTTGCACTTACGGAGGTTAGCACACCAGCACTAGGCTTGAGGGGCATTTTAAAGTGAGACCAATGACAAAAAGCAAAGACATACAAAAAACATGGCACTAAAGAGGACAGGACCTTTATCTACAGTATGAGAGCTGAAGCAAGAGGGCAAAGTGTCTTGTTTGATCTCAGCTGCGACCATATGTGTCAGGTGACTCAAATTTTTCACAGCTCCGCACATGTCCACGGTGCCTGGAGTATTGCCTTAGGGGGTTACAAATAAATTTCAGCGAGTAGGCGAATTTGCAAATACAAAATCCGCAAATAATGAGAGTCGACTGCCGATGAATTATATCTCAATTCAAACAAAACAAAACAAATCTGCCTTGCTCCCCCGTGCATGTCCACAAGTTAAAAGCCAAATCCATCAGCCTGGCCTCCTGTTCAGTCTTGGTTTTCATTAGGTATTTCCAGAGAAATAAATAAATTAGAAGCGGTGAACTGGAATATTTATAGCACGGCAGACGCCCTTGTGATCTTAAGCCTCACAGACCATGATGTGTTTACACAGCTGTGGGTTTGTACATACTATTTTGCATTCTATTTCTTTTTCCAAATACACATTTCCATACATCAACAAAGTCCATACACCTGCGTTTTGAAGCGCTGTGGAGCGTTTTATGGTAGCTTCCAAGGTCCTCAACACCCTGGCCTCATACTTCCCAGCCCGCTTTTATTTCCCACTCACCCTGATAGACCCATGCCGCATCCTAGCTTGACCACCCCCTGCTCCGCTATCCTTCCAACCCATACATGGAGTTTATGTACATCCCTGAGGCTGCGTGTTGGTCACGCTGTGCCCCTCTTCCCACCCTCTCTTTCTACCAATAATACCCCTTGCTCTGTGCTCTAAACACATGATCTCCGCCACATCACTCCATGAAGAAGATGCTATCCCCATTTATCAGATGACACACTGAGGCTCAGAAATAGTTGGTAAGTTGTCTATAGTCACACAACCAGTACGACCGCCCCCAGGTCTGCGGTGCTCACGTTCCTCGGTATTTTGCTTCTCTGAAATCTCTCATCCTTCCAGGGTTAGCGGAGCCCCTCCAGGAAGACGGTAGAGGCGATGGGGCTAAGGGCACTGGCTTTGGAGCCAGACCACCTGGATTTGAATTCCGGATCTGCCACCTACTACCTGTGGACAAGCAGCTGGTGTAGCTGGTTGCTTCGGCTCTCTGTGTTTCAGTTTCCCTGCCTATGAGGTGGTGATAAAAATAGAATTTACGTATTCCAGGGCAATCGTGAGGATAAATGGCACAATACACAGAAAGCACTTCATTCCTAGTGTGTGGTGAATGTCCGTTAAGTGTGAGCCTATTAGCAGGAGCCCTCACTGACCTGATGCTCTTTTTTTTAAATTTTTTAAAAAAATTTATTTGACAGAGAGAGAGAGAGCACAAGTAGGCAGAGCAGCAGGCAGAGGGAGAGGAAGAAACAGACTCCCCGATGAGCAGGGAGCCCGATGTGGGGCTCAACCCCAGAATCCTGGGATCATGACCTGAGCCGAAGGCAGATGCTTAACCAACTGAGCCACCCAGACACCCCTGACCTGATGCCCGTCAGAGCAACACATTGCAAACAAGGCCCCTCAAAGGAAGATTTCTGTTTGCTCGCTCGATATTCCCCTAGTTCCTCCAATGAGATGTGGTTGACTTTGGAGCTCAGGGACTATGTCCTATGTGAATCCCCCAAAGCTGGACACACAGTAAACCATGTTGTTACTCACTCATGGGCTGATGGTGTTAACTCTCAGGCTTAATGGCCTCGTGGCTTCATGTACAAGATGGGGAATTTGAGACAGGCATTTCGAAAATATCCATGAGACTGGATTACCAAGGGCAACCTCGGAATTCTTCTGTGGCCAGTTGAGGGCAACAAACCACTCATCTGCTCGTTCTCAAAGAATTCTGACACTGGAATAGCCAAGAGACATCATCTTCCTCCTGCCTCTCAGTAATTTTTTCCTACCCCTCCCTACTTGATTCACGCGGCCAGCACACACCTGTTCTTCACAGCTCTCAAACCCAGCGATCTGGACCAGGGGGAGGGACAGGGGCCAGCCAGTCCGAGGAGGGTCTCCCAAGACATTCTGAGATGCAACACACACACACACACACACATGCTGACAGTCACCCCACTGACTGTCTAATAACCCTTCATCAGCTGTATACCCTCTTTTGAAAAGGTGGAGGCCAGACCTTCAAAAGCCATGGCTGAGACTTCTGCTTACTCTTTTGAACATAACTGGAAAATTAAAAGACATGGGGCCTCAGCATAGAAAGTCTTGGATTCCATTCGTGCTCTGAGTTTTGCCAGGGGTATGATCTTGGATGAGCAGTGGTGGCAGTGATATGAAACCATCACTTACACACCTACTGTGTGCCAGCACTAAGAGCTTCCCCTACGTTACCTCAAATCCCTTAACAGAGCCAAGGTGCTAACATAGGCCTCCGACTCACTTTTCTACCAATCACCCATTTTCTTCCAATCACCCATTTTCTTCACTTACAAAATATTTCCTACTTGGCATTATGAGGATGAAATGAGATAATATTCTTAACCCAGAAAACCAGTGTTAGGTGAGGGCTTATGTCTTCCAGTCCTCTCTTCTACAAAGGCGAAAAAATTATAGACAATCAAAGCTAAGCTGCCTGGAGTCCTGGAAGCATCTTCTGGGTCACCCTGGCTGCTTCAGTGTAATTATGCATGGAAGAGAGAGATGGACAGATTTTATGGGCCAGAGGTATGACTGCCCATCCCACCCTTTGATCTTCAAGAACTCTGAAACACATCAGACTCCCCAGACCACAGGATGGAAGTCTGTCTCATGAGTGGCCTTGGAGTGGAAGTGCAGGAAGAGGTCAGGCTTCTTAGGTTCTTCCCACAGATATGGGGGTCCCAGAACACGCCTGCCACCTCCCTGCAGTGGGATGCTATGGTTCTCCACAGTTCACCACCCTTGGGGCATGGCCCGAAGTCCAGCCTCATCCGTTCAGGAGCTCCCAGTACGGAAGAGAACTAACCTTGTGTCCCAAGCCCCCGCTGGCCCTGCCCCTGCCCGCTCACGCCCACACAGTCCCAGCGTGTTCACTTAGCTGTCCTTTCCAATGCTATGTGTCCAAGCAAGGCAAATACAAACTCATTTTCACATTAGTCCTAGAAAAACAGACCCAGAAGGTGAGCTCCTTTCACTCATCAGGGAGACCCAGGGAGCTGGCTTGGATGGTGCCGTGTTTCAGTGGGCAAATGAACCAGTGTAGACGGCACCTGCCTCCATGAGTGCTGAATTCCCTGACCTGCCTCCTTGAGCCTCAAAGAACTGAGGAAAAGCCTCCTTAAGAAGAGGGCTTGCACGTGACCCCTAAATGCAACGTGTGATCCTGAATCGGATCCTGGGACGCGTGCCATGAAGAACGTTAAATGGGGCAATTGGCAATGACAATATAAACGTGCATTAGATAAAATTATCATACAATATTAAATTCCTGAATTTGCTAATTGTGCAGACAATGTCTCTGTTCTTAGGTTACACACACTGAAGTATTTAGGAGTAGAGGGACACAAGGTCTCAACGGTTCAGGAAGACACAATGTGTATATATCAAGGACAGAGGAAGCAAATAAAGCCAAATGTGCTGAATGTGGGTGAAGGCTCTAGAGAGTTCTTTGTACTAGTCTTGTAACTTTTCTGCATATTAGGATTGGTTGAAAGAAAAAGTTACTTAATGCCACTGAATTATACATTTTAAAATGGTTGCAATGATTATTTTTATGTTATGTGTATCTCACAATTAAAAAAAAAAGTCAGAAGATAAGACCATCGAAAGAGAAGGCACCAGAAAGCCTCAGAGCTTCCTCATTTGCTGGATGTCAGGACCTCACACCATCTTTCTCCCACCGTCTCCAGTACTCCCAGTCTCAGCAGTAATGTTGGCAGTTGCTGATTTCCTAGCACTTACTCTGTATCAGGTGATCTTTCTGTATTCTCTCTTAACTCATTTACTTTCCACAACAGCCTGGTGAGATTGGTGCTGTTACCTTTTACAGAAAAGGGCGCTGAGGCACAGAGAGGTTAAGTAACTTGCCCAAGGATCCACAACTAGTTATATATCCGTGTCTTTCCAGGCACGCAGTCATCATCCACACACCCAGCTTGTCACCGGATTCTGCCAGGCGCTTCCTAGGTCCCTCTCTTCTTGCCACCCCTCAGGCTCACCCCTTCTTCAGTCCTCGCTGTCTTTTACCCAGACAGAGAGATAGACTACCGTCATTGTCTCCAGATATTTCCCTGGCCTCTGCCTCACTCCATTCTTTAAACCCGATGCCAGGATGTTCTTTCTGAAATGTACCTCAAAGCGGGTCACTTCCCTGCTCAGAAACCTTCCACTGGTCCAGAGGCCGAAATTCAAGTACCTTTGCACGGCATTCAAGACCTTTCATAAGTCATCCCTTCGGCAGTTCCTGCCATCTTCTCCCCACCTTCTCCACAAACCCTGGGCTCCAACTAGTGGTTCTCATCTTTTTCCCACTCCAGTGTCCGTAGGGACCGGACTCACTCACGAGCAAGTGGGCTCCTTGCAGCAGGGACCCCCAGTAAGCCCGAGACACCACCCTTCGAAGAGACTCTCTGGAGTTTCTGCGGGTGGGTGAACTGGCACAGAATGCACAACGCAAGCTTGTTGAGTGAATGAACTCCCGGATGAGGGAACGAGGGGAAGAAAGAATATAGGAGAGATGGAAACCCTGTCTGTGTTCTAGAACCAGCCCTACCACCAACAAACTCAAGAGCAAAGTCACTTGTCTCTCTGGGCCTCCCTGCCTCTTCTGTAACCGCTTGCCCAGGGTGACTTCACCCATCGTGCTCTGTGATTCCAGGCCCATAAGGTGTCCTGCCAGTGACTCTGCTCACCCTGTGACTCGTGCGGTGGCCTGGGCACTCGGGGCCAAGCCTCCATGGCAGGGGTTTAAGACAGACGTCCGCCGTCGTCTCCAGATCGGTCTCTGTCTCCCGGGAGGGGTTAGAAGCAAAGTGGGATAAAGGAGGAGTTCCCGAAGCTGCTTTTCCAGGCGCCACAGGGTGAGGCCCACCTGACCTCAGACAAGGGCATTTGCCGCGGTCGGTGGAGGAGCTGGCGGTGTGCCACCCTCGGCGCGCTGAGAAAATGACAGAGCCCCGTGCCCTGTCGGGCACCTCAGACAGGCTCAGGGGAGAGGGGTGTGTGGCCCTTCGAAGATGGCACCCCACATCAACAGAGGGCCACACCGACCCGTGCGCGGGGAAGCCAACCGAGAACAAACGAGCCTGTGAGCACCGCCCCCGCCCCCAGCCCCGGGCCCGCGGGCTGCAGGCCATGGCCACGCCCCTCCCGGCTGACCACGCCCCGCCCATGGCCACGCCCCTCCTTGCTCGGCGGCCTCAGAGCCTTGCCTGCTTGGATGCCTGGGGCAGAGTCCAGCCGGGGCCCTGCAGGGTGGGGCCCTCCACCTGAAACTGGGCCTCTGCCCCTCCCTGTCCCAACACCGGGACAACGCCTAGAAGCTCTAAGATCATTGATCACCTCACTCACCCTGTTCATACAGGGTGCAAGCCGGCTCCCAGCTTTTTACAAACCATCACAGCCTGATATATTGGAAAGTTATCCAGCAATGATTATTTGCTGGGGAGGATGGGGGTGGAGGCAATTCCAAGAATGTTTATATTTATTTTCTTCCTTATACGTGTCTCTAGTTCTCAGTTCTTAACAATGAACCTCTGTATCCTTCATTAAAAAAAAAAAAAACCAATACAATAGTTTGTTTGGTTTTTTTTTTAATATGAAGTTGGGGCACCTGGCCGGCTCAGTTGGTAGAGCATGCGACTCTTGATCTCAGGGTCATGAGTTCAAGCCCCATGTTGAGCCTACTTAAAATAAAACAAGACAAAATAACATGAGCTTTGGAGTCAGACAAACCAGACTGGCAGGCTGAATTTAACTCCGTCGTCTCAAAGGAAGTATCTCAAAGCCCGTATCTGACACGTGGTCAGTACTAAGAAGTGTGCCTTCGGAGGCTCAGTTTTCTCATTCGTAAAATGGGGATGATCTCACTTCCCTTAGGTTTGTTAGGGCCCCAGAGGCCACACACACCTAAAGAGATCCTGCAGAGTTAGCACTCCAGAAAGGTAATTTCCCGCGGGCTTTCCTCCCTCAGGTCCTAACACCGCAGTGGTCAGCAGCGTCTCCAAGTCTCCGAGCCTCTAGCTTGCTGTCTGGGCTTGTAGCTGCAGAGAGATGCTTCCCTGTGGTCAGGCTAGGTCACTGAAAATGCCTGCCCTCGGACTACAAACATTTCAGAGTTGAGGAGAAGAGGAATGGTGGAACACACTCACTGTTCGAGGGTAGGTTACCTTCCCCTTAGAGTTTTATGGGGTCAGAGTCCCACCAAGGGCTCGGGGGGACAGGACTCACTCCACCGATGGCTCCAGTCCTACCCTCTTGGCCTCCTCCTGCCTGGGACACACACATCCTCATGCCTGGGATTTCTCAAAGTCCAGCCAAACCCCAAGGGTGGGTCACCAGGGGCTGGGCCAACGGGCACCACATGGTTGACCTTGGGCGTGGGCCAACTCTGAGTCTTAGCCACACAGTGTGGAATGCGAGCCTCCTCACCAGGTTGCTCCTGGAGTGTGGCTGGGGCACCTCGGGATGGGGTGTGGAGCTGCAGAGGGTAAAGGAAATGACCCTGAGTCAGATTGAGGGCTGGCCGTGGTTGGGGGAGACCACTGTGGACTGGGGGAGCAGGGGGATGGAACTCTAGAGTGAGAGCCACAAGGGAACCCTCCTCCAAAGGCCCAGCTGGGTGAAGGCCAGCTAGGTGTTGCCTGGCCTTGAAGGGCACTGTGAGGGTAGGGGTGCCGGGCAGGGGCAGGGGCAGAGGGTCAAGAAAGACAACTGTGTGTGCTCCACGGGGCAGCTTCGCGGAAGTGGGCAGCCATGAGCATTTTATTAAAGAGCTTGATTTCGTCCTCCACTCTGGCCTCTACCCTTCGTCACAGCTCCAATTCCCTCCTGGGGGTCAGAGAAGAATCTCCACTAATGAGGCCATCTTCCTCTGAACCTACCTGCTATGCCAAACTGCTCATGAACGCAGGGCCCTCCCCCTGGCTCTGTGCCGTGAGGGCCCTGCTTTGGCTCCCTAAGGGGTGAAGAGTCTATGGGATCAAGGGGACAAGCCCTTAGAACCCAGCCCGCCCCCTTCTTGACCTTGCTCCCGGCACCAAGGCGCCTAGAACCCCCTGCTTCCCTGACCCCACTTCTAGAGCTTCTTCCCCAGTTAGTCCCCCTGAGTGTGGCCCAAGCTGGGGTGTGCATATCCCTGAGCCCATAGTGGGGCCAAGGCGGTGTCGTCTGTGGGTAGGACGAGGGTGCAGAGGTTCACGGTGAGGGAAGGGGCCAGGCGGGTAGAGGAGGCAGTGGGTTACCATGGGGCTGGGAGGCTCCATGCGTACTCCACCTTGTTACAGGCCTCTGACCCCCACCCCCACACAAACACACAGGGCTCCCTCACCCCGCAACCCTTCCAGCTAATGTCAGCCACATGAATCAGTCAGAAGCCAACACTGGGTGCCCTGTTTGGCTCATCCTAAGGGCTCGAACCCCAGCCCCAAAGGGAGCGTGGACTTTGAGCACAGAGATGAGCTGAAAGGGGGTCCAGTGGAAAGCAGAAATCAGGCTGACTTTGAGCTTCCAGGCGAAGAGGAATGGGGGAAGGATCCAGAAGCAGATGGAGCTTCCTGCCCCCAGACCAGCCTGACACCTCCCCAGGCACAGCCAGGCCTGCCTGACTCATAGGGTGGGGTGACCCAGGGAGCTCTCACCGCCTGGGGCACCCTGAGGGACCTGTCCAGCCAGTTTCCCTATATTTGCCACATTGGCATTTAATTGTTAATTCCTCACATGCGTCACCCTGGATGTGGTTTGATTCAGACCAGGGGAGGGCAAGAGGGAGCCCCAGAGAGAAATACAAGCTTCCCACTCCCGGCTCTTCGATCAGCTCAGGTCTGGAAATCTGCGGCAAGCTCTGGCTTGAGCCCTGGGCCCGGCTTCCCCTCAGGGGTAGCGGTAAGTGGAGAAAAAGGATCCTTCCTCTACTCAGCCCAGGCCCCTGGTGGTGTGGACAGGACCGGAATGGGAGGAAACCTGGTCGCTGGTCCCATCTCTGCCTCTACTGAGCTGTGTAACCTGGATCCTCCCCTCCCCAGGCCTGGGTTTTCTCATCCTGATGAGCGCCAAGGTCCTCCCCAGTTCTGAAGTTGGGTGATTCCGATCCAGTTCTTCTGAGATCTTGGAGCAGGAAGTAGGGTGGCTGCAGGGCCACCCTTTGCAGCAGTGGAAACAGAGCTCAAGCAGTGAGTGATCTAGGTGTTGGGAGGGGCCTGGCTGCTTGTGGGGGCTGCCTGCCTCTCCATTAGGAGTTATTTAACACAGAAAGTTACAGCTGGGGAGACCCCGAAGGACCATCTGGTCTAACCCCCATGGATGGGTGAGGAGCCAGGGACCGGGGGAGAGGAAGGGCTTGGCCCTCAGCCACCCCGCAGCCCAGGTGCAGAGTCCAGACTGGTGCCAGCTCCTCGAGCATCACTTGGGTCCCATCCCAGTCACTGAGGGATCCAGAGGCACTTTTCATCACTGGCCCTTGGCTGCGGCTGCCTGAGGAAGTATCTCTTAGTTCTCTGCCCTTCCACCTCAGATCAGAAGCATCTGCCCTGGCCTTGCCCTGCCTCCTCCCGCCCTCCCCTCTCGCACCCATCCCCTTGCAGGTCCATGTGAAGGGCTGGCCGTGAGGGTGCGTCCAGAAGGCGGCTCAGGTGCATGCAAAGCTCAAGGAAGAGCGTGGGCCTGGCCGGGCCTGTCACCTGGTCTCTTGGGCGCTGCTGCCTTGCGCCTCCCCTGCCCCAGGGAAGCCTGGCCTAGGAGGTATGCTCTGAGTATGGGAAGGGAGGACAGGGAGTGGTGAGGCCTGCCCGGCCAGGACAATGTCAGGCAGGGAGGGCTTGGGCACTGGCCCAGCTCCCCACCCACCTTAACTTGGCAGGGCTGTGGGGGCGAGCTGTGCACGAGTGTGTGTCTATGTGTGACCCCACACCCACATGGAGCTTCTGTCCTCCCACTTATTCTCCCAACCTCCTGCCCCAGCTGGAAGACAGCAAATGCCCTGGCCCGGAGCCCAAGGGAGAGGAATCGGATTCCCCTCAATCCAGGAGCAGCTGATGAAGGATATTGGGGCTACTGGGTATCTTGTGACCTGAATCAGGAGCACAGGGATGTCCCCAAGGTACGAGCCATCAGGCCAAGGATTCCTGATCTAAAGATGCATCATAGGTGGGCTTCTGGGGGCCTGAGAGGGGCCTCTGCTGAAATTGAAAGCAAAATTGCATAAATGTGGTCTATGACCCCAAAGAGGCAAGACACTCTGGTTCAGAGAGGCAAACAAGAGAGATGCAGGGAGTTCCACAGGTTGGTGCTGGGAGGGAAGAAAAAGGCTTCTAGATTGTAGGTGGAGGGAAGCACTGGATGGCCTGCATAGAACTTGGACCCTGGAGCCTGGCTGTGGGGCTCCAAATCCCAGCTCTGCCACTTATGAGCTGTGTGAACTTAAGCAGGTTACTTTCCCATTCTGTGCTCTAATTTCTCCATCTGTAAAATGGATAGTGGCCGATGATGGTGTGGCTCTGTTAATGCACTGGAGGCACTTGGAATGGCGCTCAACACACAGTAAGCGCTCCGTATGTGTGAGCCACTATCCCATGGCCGTGCCACCGCAGGGGACCTTGCAAGCCGCAAGGATTTGCTGGTGAGAAACCCCCATCTCCTGACTGGCTCAGAGGCTGGCCTGGAAGACTGGCCCCCAGAAGGCAGTCTTGGATCTCCAGGCCCGATCAGCCAACCAAGGCCACTCCAGTGTCCTCCCCCCACCCTCTGCCAACCCTCACCCCCCAGCCTGTGCTCTGCTGGAGGGCCCAAACCAAAAGGGGTAGGGCAGAAAGGCTGGGACAGGCCCTAACTACTGCAGGGACCCAAGGGGGTGAGTCGGTGGAGCATTTGGACCCATCAGAAAGAACTCGGCTGCACCTCAGTAACTAACCCTTCAGTGGCCTGAGCCGCTCCAGGGGCAGCAGCCCTTTATTTCAAAATTCTAACAACCAGAACAGGCATGGCTGGGGCAGCCTGGGCCCACACCACCATAACTCCGAGTATGTGTCTTGGGGGTAGGTGAGGGGAGAGAATCTAATTCACCTTCCACAATAGAAAATCTCAACATTACTTCATCTGCATTTATGGGGGCAATGACGCCTGTGACACTTTTATGCATCTCTGGAAATAAAGTTGGGGCCTGGCTCATTTGCTTTATACCTTTTTATCGGTGGTCTCATGCTTTCCATAGTTGTCTGTAATTTCCACAAGTTGCTTTTGTTTATTTACTTTTATTTTATTTTTTTAAACATTTTATTTATTTGAGAGAGAGTGAGAACTAGAGAGAGAGAAAGAGAGCACACACAGAGGGAGAGGGAGAGGGAGAGACAGAAGCAGACTCCCCACTGAGCAGGGAGCCCCATGCAGGGCTCCATCCCAGGATGCTGAGATCATGACTTGAGCTGAAGGCAGACGCTTAACCAACTGAGCCCCCCAGGCGCCCCTTTTTATTTTATTTTATTTTATTTTATTTTATTTTATTTTATTTTATTTTATTTTATTTTATTTTTGAGAGAGAGAGTGTAAGGGGGGAGGGAAGGGGCAGAGAGAGAGGGAAAGAGAGAACCTTCAGCAGGCTTCATGCCCAGCACAGAGCCCGACGTGGGGCTCCATCTCAGGACCCTGAGATCATGACCTGAGCCAAAATCAAGAGTCGGACGCTTAATCAACTGAGCCACCACAAGTCGTTTTTGTAAGCAGAAAACCAATTAAAGTTGTATTCCCAGAGCTCTATGTGCTCAGCCCTCCACATACGGGCCTTGGGGATGCAGCAAGGAGAATATGACTCAGTGTCTCCCATCCAGAATCTCGGGGTCTAGTTGATGAGGTTGGACAAACCCCCCCCCCAAAAATTAGGTGACAGAGAGAGAGGTGGTTGTGGCAGGCAGTGGAGCGACCAGATGCCTCCACAGTCTATGTGGCACAAATCCTCATGGCCACCAGTTATAAAATTGTCCCAGCCAGGAGCCAGGCCTGAAAGACAGGGCTGTACCTAGAATTTAGGCTCTAGACCTGGGCCGTGCAGTCCAGTAGCCACTGGTCACAGTGAAATGTCACTCATCGGAAGTGGGATGCATGTGTAAGTACAGTACGTCAGATTTCAAAGACTTAGCATGAAAAAAAAAATGTTAAACCTCTCAGTAGTATTTTTTTGTTTTGTTTTTTGTTTTTATTTGACAGAGAAAGAGCACAAACAGGGAGCAGCAGGCAGAGGGAGAGGGAGAAGCAGGCTTTCCGCAGAGCGGGGAGCCTGATGTGGGGCTTGATCCTAGGACCCTGGGATCATGACCTGAGTGGAAGGCAGACGCTTAACTGACTGAGCCACACAGGTGACCCTCAGTAGTATTTTTAAACATATATTTAATGGTGAAATGATAATCTTTCAAATATATGGGATTAAGTAACATATATTATTGAAATTAATCCTGCCTATTTCTATTTACTTCCAGTGTAGCTACTAGAAAATTTCAAATGACATGTGAGGCATGCATTGTATTTCTATTGGACAGCGCTGGTCTACATACACTGTCCCAGAAAACCCAGGAACTCGTCTCACAATCAACAGAACTCGTCAGAGAGCAGTTTTTCTGAGTCTGTCTCCCTTGCCTACAAACAAAAGCCCAGCCACGGCTCCAGAAGGGAGTTTTTGGTTCCCTGCATTTTCAGACCCTCGAACAATTCTGTCCCAAATGCTCTTCTCCCAGCGGTCACTGCTATTTGTCCTTTGAGAAGGTCAGGTGTTACCCTCTTCCAGGAAGCCCTCCTGACTACCCCTGTGGGTGGACTGGCTGCTGGTGCTCTGGGCTATGTTCCAACGGTCTGTTTACTCACTCCTGCCCTCCCTTGAGAGCAGCAGTGCGGGATCCAATGCAAGGCCTGGCACGGAGCAGGCAGGGGTCAATGCTTGCAGAACATGGACACGAGTCCCGCTTAGCGAGAGGTACCCATCAATGCATTGCCTCTGCACCCAAGTTCCCCGTAACCTCTCGTAGGGTTTCAACGCGGGGGAGCTGACACCCCTAATCTCAGCCTTCCTGCTGTGCATCTCAGCCATGCCTCCTCCCGGGAGCCACCCTGGGTTGGCATCAGGAAGGAAGGGAATGCACAGAGGGTGAGGCTGATGTCCACCTGGGCTAGGGCAGGAGGGGCTGCCTCCTTTATGGCAGCGGAGGTGGCCCACCCAGAGCAGACCCTCAGACCCCAGCACAGAATGGTACTCACCAGTGGAAGGAAGGTCAGTAGGGGCCGGACTCTTGGCCGAGCTTTCAGTGTGGCTGTTCCTGACTCGCTCACAGAGTCAAACCGACTGTCTCCATGATAGATGCCACCTGGGCAAGACAAGTGCAGGAGACCATGAGCTGGAGATCGAAGGCTTGTGGGACGCCGGAGCTAGTCTGCCCTGCAGTTCCGAGGGAGGAGAGCCAGGCCCTGTGGGTGGCCCATCTGACTCAGCTCAGCACCTCTTACACAGTAAGATCCTGTCAAGGGGGTGGGTGCTCATGGGGCCCGCTGCAGTGTGGTTGGGAGGGACTCCAGGGGGCAGTTTCTTGGGGCCTCCTAAAGCATTCCCAGCTTGCCCCGGCAGCATGCTCCTCCCGACCCCCGCTCCCTGTACAGCTCCTGAGTCTACACTTGGACAAGTCGTCCCTCCTTTAGGGGCTCTGACAGTGTGGCCAATGTCCCAGGTAAAGCTTATCTCTGAGTGAGGGAGGAACGCAAGGTGGCTTTTCTCTCAAGTGTTTGAATTTCTAATCTGGAACAAGCAGAGCAGATGAGGTCACCTGCTGCCCCCAGTGGCCCAGCACCCACCTTCTGGACTCTTCTAACTCAAGATTTCCTTAGTCCCCCAAACCATCAATGGTTGTGACCATGGCTCCCTTCATTGCACCCTTGAGGGCGCAGCAGAAAGAGTAGGACAGTAGGGTCTATCTGACCCAGTAGAAATCCCAGCTTGGCTACTTACTGGCAGTGTCATGTAACCTCTCTGGGCCTCAGTTTTCCTCTCTGTACAATGGGAGCGATGTTAGTGCTGAACTTATAGGACTGTTATGAGGAGCTCATGTGGCCTACACGCGGTAAGTGCTCAACAAACGTGGTCCCTTCCCTGTAGGAAGACGATACAAAGAATTTTCTCTTCCTCTAGTTACCGGGTCTGTGCTCTAGGTTGTTTCTACAGTAGTGGGGAGGGTGTGAGAAGCCATTCATACTTCCTCAATTTTCCTCTTGATTCTTAACGCTCATTAATAAGGATTTTATAGTCTATCCCAGGTTCACACTATCACCCCCTAGAAGCAGGGATCACTGTGGACCTCCTGCTATGTTGGTCATGAGCAAGAAAGGCTTTCACCCCTTTTTGTTCCTCTATAGCCAAAGGGGAAAGAGAAAAAAGGTCAAAATCCCAGTGAACCAGAATCCTATAACTGGAACATTGAACAAATCATGATTACTCTTCCCTCTGCATGTAACTTCAGGAGCAAATTGCGAGAAAGCCAGAAGATTTATTCAAGAGAGACTGGGCTTGTCAGGGAAGTCCTGAGATCAGAACGCATTCACCCCAAATTCCCACACTTACAGCCACAGCGCCCTCTCTGTGTGAGAATCTGCATTTTGGATGTGACATAAAGACCCTTGAGAACCTCCCAGCAATTGGAGGCAGAGCCCCCTGCATGCTGCCCCACCAGGCAGAGAGGGGCTGCTACGTTCAAGATTCTCCACCTCTGAAAAGGGGCCAGAATGACGAGTTCTCTGTGTGCGCCACAGTCCCCAGGAACTCCAGTTCCCAGCTGTGCCCTGCCCAGCGCACTCCAGGAAGCCATGGCTGCCCAGCCCCTACCAGGCTCCACACCTGAGCCTGGATATCAAGGTGCCAGGGGGCAGGTGGGGGAGGAGAGGGGAAGTGTAAGAGTGCAGATTTGGCGCAATCAGAAACCACAAAAGTAGAGACAATGGGAAAGCCTGACGACGGTTACCGCTAAGGTCCACCTGATTCTCTGTGGCCTCTAAGAGTTTGCGTGTTGACACCAGAATCTCCCAGGACATTCCCTAGATAGTGCTGTGTGGACACCAAAGTCCTAAATCTGACGTGCATGATATGGCTGCTGGGCCCTTACTAGGACTGGGGGTGGAGTGGGATTCACACAGAGATAGCGAGGGAGGCGCGCTCCCGGGCTGAGCTTCTCTCTAATCATCTCGTCTCTGCACTAGTGTTGAGGTCTACGGAGCCTCCTTCTAGAGCTGAATTGTCATGACATTGATGGCTGGTGTTACTGCGTGTCTAGGAGTTTTGGAAGGGAGCACCCTGGCAAGGGGATCACTGTAACAGTAGTAATATATAATAATAGGTAAAACTTATTGAGCAATTGTAATGGGCCAGGCACTGTTCTAGGCATCTTGCACTTAATTTTTTAAACAGTTCCATGCAATTAGTACAGTCATCACCCCCATTTTACAGATGAGGAAATGGGGGCACAGAGAGGTCTAAGAATTTGCCCAAAGCCTCAGTGTGAGTGATGAAGCCAGAGTTTCTGCTCCAGGGCTAATCTCTGAACCACTACATGCCCTTCTTCCAGAGCAAGGGAATCCTAACCCCGCCAAGTACAGGGTGTGGATGGGAGGATGGGGTGCAAGGGGCGGGGGGGCTATTTGGGGGTAAGACAGTCTTGGCTATAGCACTGGAGCAGCTCTGGGGAGGTGAAGCTTGCCCCTGGGCACCCCCAGGCTGGGGCAGAGCCGAACCTGACCCCCACGCAGGTGCAAGGGCTCTAATCACCTCACAGATTCCATGGTTCTAACTACCTCATAGATTCCATGACTCAGCCCTGACTGGGCGGCACTGTCGTTTTGGTTTGTGGTTGTTTTCAGCAGGGGAACCCTTTCTAAAAATACAGTCGTTCTCTGGGAAACCGACCTGGGCGAGAAGCTGTGCTTGAGGCAGGGGCGGAAGGCCCCGGAGGCTCCCTCCCGATAGCTCCCTCCCGATGGCTCCCTCCTGAGGGCTCCCTCCCGACGAGGGCGAGGGCGCTCCTTGGGAATCCAGTTTGGTTCTCCAGTTCTAAGAGGTGTGCCTGGGGGTCAGGGCAGGAAGTGTAGTGACAGAGTCGGGTTGGTGGGATGTGAGAAATGCTCCACCGGCCACTGCTGGCTCTGAAGATGGAAGGGGCCGCGAGCCAAGGAATGTAGGTGGCTTCTAGAAGCTGGAAAAGCTGAGAAAACAGACTCTCCTCTACAACCTCCAGGAAGGAACAGTCTGACAGGCACGGTCATGTTAGCCCCTGAGACCGGTGTCAAACTTCTGACCTACAGAATTTCAGATAATAAATGTATGTCGCTTTAAGAAAAAACCAAAACAAAAAAAGACGTGTGGCTGGAACCTGCCAGACTTTCCCTGGGCCCCTCATGCCTGGGCTCAGTTCCTGACTGCTAAAGGCATACCAGCAGGCGAGGCAAGAGGGGCCACCACCATGAGCTGGGTCCTCCATGGGTTCAAGGTCAGGGCCAGGGCTTTCTAAGCCTCAAGACTAAGGTCCAAAATAAATAGAAAGACGATAGTGTCTAACTTGGGGATCTTCCCATGGAAGTAAATGAACTCGGCTCCAATCACAGTCTCAGGGATGCTAGAATGGGCCTTCCTGAGAACCAGCCCCTCCTCAGCTGACGAGGAAAAGGAGGGCCAGGCCACCTGTTGAGGCGGGAAGGGGAAGTGAGGAGGTGGAGGGAGTGACAAAGAGGAGGCTGGACAACTTGCCCTCTGAGGACACAGTGAGCTCCACAGAAAAGATGCCCCCCCCCCCGCTGAAACCTGGAAACTTCCTCTGCGTCTATCCTTTTACTCTGTCCCTTGCCCACCAGGAGAGTCCTTGGGGATCTCGGAGGTCGTCGTGAGCTTGCCACACGGCCCAGAGGGACACCTGAGGGACGTCCCAGCGGGATTCAGAATGCAGGGAAGCGCAGAGAGCCACCATGGACCCAGAAGCTTCCAGAGAAAGGGGGCATCTTCAGGAAACCCCTGGGGCAATTCCAGCAGCCAGGAAGCCTTGGGAGGCCCTAGGAGCAGGGTCTGAGCAGAGCCGGAGTCCCAGGTGGACCACAGCCTGGTCCAGATACAAACAAGCCTCTCTGCCCAGCAGACGTACCTCAAACGAGCGCAGCCATAAACAAGGAGGAAATTCGGCTCTGCCTCCATGTACCCAAATCTGATCATTGACACAGTCCCAGCTTCCGCCAGATGAAATCCTCTTCCTGACAGGATCGTGCCCAGGATCCCTTTGCGTTTGGTTACATTTCTCTCTCACAGATGGACAGGAAACAAAGGGAGCTTTTCATTTACACTTCCTCAAGGATCTGAGCTCACACAAATACCATCTAATATCCAGAAACCTGGTTCCGAAATAACTCTTGGTGGCAGCAAGGAGGCATCCCCTCAGACCTCCCCCTGGGGATGGCAGCTCCCCTCCTCCATGGCCTTTTTGGGGGGGAACCCCACCCTGCCGTTGGCTTGAGGGGTATTTACGTTGAGGCTGAGGCTCCGTGTGCTCTGAGGAGGCCAAAGCAAGGAAAGGAGCTGGGAGGGGAAGCAGGTTGGTGTGGGGGGGGGGAGGTGGCGGGTTTAGGGCCCCCCTGAGCGTGGTTCGTCCCTGCTCCTCGGCTTTTTCACTGAGGGGCCTTGGGCATGTTTCTAGGTCTCTCGGAGGTTATTCCTCATCTTTGTAACTGTGAGCGATGATCCCGACGGGGGGTCTGGGTGAGGCTGTGTGAGCGACAGTGTACAACGGGGGATCACAGCGCCCAGCAGATACTTTCTGCTCAATAAGTGGGGGGGCCGCCTATCGTCATCATCATCCCCAATCTCATCATTGGGCTCCCTCTGCTCCCTCCCCTTAGCTTGCTCTGGCAAGGCTGTGGCTCTGAGCTTGAATCAGAGCAAATCAAGGGTAAATAGCTGTGTCCCCGGTGTGAGCCATGGGGAGGTGGGGGGGGGGGGCTTTGCTCTCTTGTCAGGGAGAACTCCGAATCCGGACATTTGGGGCCGCTCTTGGCAGATGAGAAGACAGAGGAGCAGAGTGGGTGGGGCTGGTTCAAGGTCGCAGAGCAGTAAGTGCCAGGACCTAAACAGGGTGCCTGAGTCGGAGTGCTGGGCTCCGGGCACAAATGAGGCCTTACATATGGCACCTGGCTCGCTGCCTCTCCCCAAACTGGTTCTCTTGGGGTGTGTGTGTGTGTGTGTGTGTGTGTGTGTGTGTGTGTGTGTGAAGTGCTGTGGGGTGGGTGGGGTGGCCTGCTCTGGGGAAGCTGAGGGCTGGGCACAGCTGCTGCCTCTCTCCCAGCCTCCCCTTTCTCCCCTTCTTGCCAAAAGGAGCAGCGTCTCACTGGGTCTTTGGCATTTCTTTCCTCCCAAGTTCAGGGTCAAAAGCCTGGTAAAATGCTCTTCCTCACCCAGCTCCAAAGCGGCCACAGGTCTCTGTGGAGGCTGAGGCTTGGGACCGTCCTTTAGCTCTTTCCCCAAATCCTAGACAGGTCTGAACTAGAGAGAAAATTAATAAAGAAATGCGAATGTCTAGCATCTATTAAGCGTGTATTATGAGCTTGGCGCCATTCGAAGCACTCTGTACATTCCCATTCACAAACCTTGGGGGAGGCACTCCTATTATTCCCATTTTACAGATGAAGAAACCGAGGTTCAGAAAGGTTAGGTCCCCTGCCCGAGGTCCTAAAGCTGGTGAGCAGAAGGGGCCAGGATTCGAGCCCAGGCAACCTAGAACCCCTCTGGCCACAGCCAGCACAGCAGGGAAATAATGCGGGGATCTGGGATCTCTTCCTTTCATCTCCTGTTTTTCCAGTCACTCAACAAGAGGTGCAGTCTAGAGCAAACAAGTGGACCTAGGAATCAGATCTGGGGTCACACAGTGGCTCCTCGATGTGTCGTCTGAGGATTTCTGAGCATTTTCTCAAGCTTTGTTACCCTACCTGTCCAATGCAGATCATTACTCCTATGTTGCAGGAAGCTTCCCAAAATCAGAGGAGGGAAAGGAGCTGGCAGGGACAAAAGGAGGGCTGGGGTGACGGTGTGGGGCCCCAAATTTCCAGAAGCCCCCAAATGGTCCCAAGAGCACTGGCCCCGGGTCTAATCCCAGGGGCTTAGGAGGGGTGGGGCTGTACCCAAGGGAGTTTGTTGCCTTGACACAGAATAACCCAGAACCCCCAAACAGACCCACCTCCACCCCATAGAAATGAGCACCCAATCCTTGGTTGCTAAGGAGCCCCAGCCTTTCAGAGAAGCAGCAGGTGGGCCCTACAAATGTAACCCACAAATGACATTAATGAGGCCCTTCCTTGCTAATTAACAGGTCCACATGACAGGAACCTGAAAAGGCCAGTCTGTCCCAGCAAGCCCCAGCAGGCCTGACCCAGGCACCAGAGAGAGGCCTTTGTCCAAGGGCAGAGGGGACGCTGAAGGTTGGGCTGGGCCTGAGCAGGAAGCCACAGGTAAAGGAGAGGGGACAGAGGGGCGGGGCCCTGGGGGCGGGGCCTGGAGGGGCTGCTCCGCAGACCAGGCCCTCTGCTTCCTAGTTAGGACCCACCGCTCGGGGTGTGGTCTCCAGACCCGACCGCCCAAGGACTCCACCTGGGTACCCTGGAAGTGCAGTCTCCCCCACCCCAAACCTACCGCATCAGAATCTGATCTTCACAAGGCCCCAGGCGACTGGTTGCAGGTTAACATTTGAGCTGCCCTGAGCTGAAATGACTGAGTCTTTTCACCTACCTGAGCCTTTTGGCTGTTTCCTCAGTTGAGAAAATGTATGTAGTTCTTAGCATGGTGCCTGGGTCAGTAATTAACTGATAATAATGATGATATTATTGTTACTGTTACGAATGTACTGGCTGGAAGAGAAGGGGCACCTGTAGCTGGTTTGCTGTGGTCAAGGGAGAGTCTGGCCTTCTGGAGTTGAACCACAGGGACGAGGGGAGCTTGGACAATGGGCGCGTATGTGTGCACTGACCTGCCAGCAAACTGCAGCGCCCCTCCAAGAGACAGGAGTAAACAACAGTCTTCACACCCCTGCAAGGCCCAGGTCAGCCTTCGGGAGGCTGGTGCCAGCCTGGCCCAGGCAGGAAATACACGCTCAGCTCCAGGGGTTCACAGCTTCCTACCTTTCAGTCTGGCCTGAGACACAAGGTCAGGGGCCCCCAGGAGGAGGGTTGCTAGAACCAGCAGCCAACCCTAGTGAGCATTGGGGTTCTCCGGCCAAGAGCTGGCTCGGGTCCCTGCACATTTATTTAGGCCTGCAGGAAGTCCTAGGAGGAAAGAGAATAGCCATACCCCATCTAGGGAAGGAAACCCCACAAATCTCCAGTCTCCCCCTACAAAAGAATCACCCAAGAGCTGGTGAAAAATCCAGACCCCGGACCCTGGCCCAGTGATTCTGACACTGTGTGCCTGAGTGGGACCGCAGGAATCTGCATCTGTAATAAGCGTCCTATGTGGTTGTAACAAGAGCAATTTACATTTGGAGGAACAAGGCAAGAAATAGAGGACGACCCATTGCTGGGGTGGGGGGGCATGGGAATAAAGAAGGTGGGCCAATCCAAGACGCAAGGGAGGGGTCCAGAAGAACAATCAGCCTTGTTTCTGGCTGCCGCAGCCTGTCCCTGAGCAAGGATTCGCAAAGATCCACATCTCTGCTCTCTTAAGCATTTCGAAAACAATCGTGTGGCCTTTTAAGACCCCTCCGTGGATTGGGGGGGAGGCAGGAGGCTTCATTAGGGTTGCATTTGTATTAAGTGAAGCTCTCCTAATAGTTATTAGAACATATGTCAAGGAAATTGTTTAAAGAAAAACATAGCCATCACCACCTTCACGTGACTGTTTGCATTTTACCCACGGCGCCCAGCCTACCCTTATGCAAACAGATTTTTATGTGGCTGTAGCCACAAGAGTAACCAGTTACCCCTTAATTCCCGTACACACCTCTGCATTGATTTCCCCCTCCGTTCTACCACCTGTTCTCTGGGGCCAAATACCACCAGCATCTCAGAGAATGTTACAGACTCGGGGACCCTACAGAATACTAATCCTAACCCTTAAGATGGCCTCAGTTTCCTCCAGTCTATAGCTGTGTTAGGAAGAGATGCTGTGGCAGCCAAGGTCAAGACGCGCTCAGAGTCGAAATGACCTGAACATAACAAATCATACAGCAGTCATCCTTTTTTATCTGTAAAGGCCCAGCTAGTAAATATTTTGGGCTTTGTGAGCCATACGGTCTCCATTGCAGCTACGCGGCAATGCCACTGTAGCATGAAAGCAGCCACAAACGATATGTAAATCATGGGCATGACTGGCTGTTTTAATAAAACTTTATTTGTGGAAACAGGCCAGGGGCCAGACTTGAGCCAGGGCTATAATTGGCCAATTCTTGCTTTTCGGTCTTTTCTTTTTAAGGTCTTCAAACCACTGCCGTGTACAAACCGTAAGCAGCCATTCTGTAGACCGTCTGGCCACCAGCCCCATTTCACAGAAGAAAAAACTGAGGCCCAGGGAGTGGCTAGCCTTCGCTTTATAGACAGAGGCACGTCTGGTATCTCCATGCCATCACAGAATCTCCAGCATTGGCCCCTTCTGTCCCAATCCCAAGCACATGTCCTGTTCGGCAGGGAAGAGGCCCTGGGCCACACCCACTGGCACCCTGGGGAACACCCCAGAAACACTGGGAGCCATCCCGCTGGGTGCACGTTGTTTTCCACCCCTCCATGTGTAGGGTGCAACCAGGCTGAGTCAGCTGGAGGCCCAGCCCTGCCCTGGGAATGGGAGGAACTGCCCCCTGGGCTTTGGCCCTGCCCAGGCTGGTGAAGGCTGCAGCTGGCCCTAGGTGACAGGGCACGATGCCTCCGTTTCCCTCACCAGAGGGACTGATCCCCACCAGCAGCCTGATTAGTGCAGGCAAAAATACAGAGAAGGGTCTAAAGCATTTCTGAGGTCTCCCCTTAGGAAAGGAGTGTGTGTGTGTGTGTGTGTGTGTGTGTGTGTTGGGGGAGGGGTGTTCTCAGGCAGGTGCCCCTTAAGTCAAATTCACCCTTGAATCACCTTCCGCTAAGTTAATTCAGCAAGCTGGCTAAGAGTGTGGTCTCTGGAGCCCGACTGTGGGGTTCAAATATCGGCTCTGCCTCATGAGGGAAGTTTTGGGGTAACGGAAGGGTTCTCAAACCGAATTGTGGTGATGGTCGCACAACTCAGTAAGTCTCCTAATAATCATTGAATTGTATACAAGGAAATCCTGGCACGGCCTTGTAAAGCTGTGTGATGTTGGGCGTCTTACTTAACCTCCCTGTGCCTCGGTCTCCATCTGATGAACAGTACCTGCCTCACTGACTCCGTGGGGATTGCTGGGTGAGGGTCCAACAAGTCAACAACATACGGACTTTAGAATGGTACCTTGCACCTAACAAGGGGTCTGTAAGTGTTTGCTGCACAGGCGAGGAGGGGTGTTCGGGCCTCACAGAGTTACTACGCTTGACAGCACACACGTATTAGTAAGTTCCTAAACTGTGCCTCCAAACTGCTCTGCCCCTCCCAGCCTTTGCTCCCGCTGTTCGCTTTGCAAAATGCTGGATGCCCTTCCCTCTCAGCTCCAACCCTCGCTCCAAGCAGAGGTCGTGTCTCCTCTCTGCTCCTTATGCACTTAGTGTTTTACAGCAAAGGCTCAGAATGGTCAAAACGACGTACGAGAGCTCTGCTCACCCCCTGGTCTGAGATCCTTGGCACAGGAAGAGGTGGTATCTTGTTTGTCCTGCTCCTGTCCAGGTGACTTGTGTCCCCGCTATGACAACCCGGGTGCTGAACTGAACCCAACAGCAGGGCTCAGGCTGTGACATCCTCTTGTGGGTCATGGTACTGTGGCCATGAAGATCAGGGAGGACACTGGGGTGACAATGAAGGCAGGGGAGCGAAAGCAGTGACGGGTGATGGTCTTTGGGCCCTGGGCTTCAGCTCATACACAGGAAGTGAGTTCCTGTCCCCATCGCACTGGTGTGCCCTCAGTTATAGAGGGTACAAACTGCAAAAAGATGCGGTGACCAGGTGACCCACAGCCAGAGCGCCAGGGCTGGGCCGGCACCATGGTGCCACCCTGCAGAGGTACACCACCCTGACTCTAGGGGCAGGGCGGCTGCCGGTCAGGAGGGCCTCCCTGGCCTCCGCTGTCCCATCTTGGGCTCCTGGGTCCGAGCCCATAGACAACCCAGGCCCCAGGCCGGGCTGGCAAGAGCCTGTGACCCCAGGAAGGGACTCTGGTGTCTCACACCCACTGGTCATCTTCCCAGCAGGGGCTCCTGTTGAGTGTTCCTGGGCTGCCCCCGTGCAGAGAGCCAAGCGTGTCAGCACCCAGATAGCAGCCCCTCTCTCTGCCTATGACCTGGGCCAGGAGACGAACAGAGCGCGGCAGAAAAGGCGAGGGCTGAAGGAACACCCCCCACCCCGGCCTCGGCTGGGGGGAATAAACCCCAGGAAGCCTTTCTGACAACAGTCACTCAGAAGTTTCCCCGAGGAGGGAACATCATCACCTCGGGCGGGCGGCCAGGGTCAGCGGCGAGCGGCAAGGGCCTCCCTCCTTCCCCGCACCTCTGTCCCCTCGGCCCTCTCCCGGGACGGCCCAGCCGGGTCGCCTCCCCTTCCCGGCAGCGCCTCGGCGGCCGGTGCGCAGGTTGCAACGTGTTCCTTCCCGGCCGCGCCTCCCGCCTCCCGCCTCCCCAGGGGCCGGGGCCCGCCACCCCGCGCGCGCTTACCGAAGTCCCGGCTCCCTTCCTCCGGGGCCTCCTGGGTGAAAATCCAGGGGGGGTTGGTGGCGTAGAGGGAGGTGCTGGGGGGGTTGGCGTGCTTCTTGCCGAAGAGTTTGCTGAAGGTGCCCTGTACCGTCTGGTTCTTTTTCATGCTGCCGCCGGCCGCGCGGCCCCCGGGGAAGGACCTTCCCTCCCCGGCCTCGCCCTGCCCCGGACCCCACTCCGCACCGGCTCCCCAGGGACCTCTAGCAGCCCATGCCCCCCGCCCGGCTCCCCGCCCGCGCGCACCGGCGACAGGTGCTGCGGGCGCCGCCGCTCGCCTGGAAATGCGAGCTACCTGGACAGGTAAGTGGCTGCCGCCGAGCCCCGGCCCCGCCCCGCCGCCGCGGCCGCCCCGCCGCCCGACTCCCCCGGCCGCATTCCTGCCCGCCTCCTTCCACAACAGGCCATTGTTGGCACGGCCCGGTGGGCTGGGGACCTCGCCCGGCCCACGCCCAGCCTGGAAGACGAGCCGCCGGCCTCCCCCGGGTCCCCTGCGGGCCCTCCTCCTCCACCCCTTCTCTCCCGGGGCGGGGGAGGAGGCGGGCTCGTTCCCTACTTCGAAGGAGGTTCATGACCGGGTCAACGTGGACGCTTCGGCAAGGACCCTTGTCCGGCACCGGGGCACTGGCTGCCGAAGCGGGCCGGCGGCAGGGGTCTGCGGGCCCTCGAAACTGTGGGCCATGAGCCTGCGGGGTATTATAAGGAATTGGCCATCAGAAAAAAAAAAAAAAAAGATAAAGGAGGAAAAACAATAAATGAGTATCCCTATCCGTTGACAAAGGTGGAAAATAGCCGCAGTGACTGAGCTCCAAAGAGAATGCAGAGCGACTAAATCTGGGCATTTTTTGGTACATCAAATTCTCTTTTCTTTTCTGTGAAGTGACGTGAATATACTTTTTAGAAACTCAAGGTGGGTTAAGTAAACATAATTTTTAAAAACTCAGGGTGCGTCGAGCCCACTTAGGGTTCAGTTCCCTCCCCCGGGGGAGAGGAGCCCTGGCCCTTTAAGGTGCTGGGGTGGGGGGGGACAGTCCTAACTAGGGTGCGTGGTGGCCACAACCCTAGGTGGGGTCCTGGGAGTTGATGACTGGGAGACTGTGTAAGTTGCTGAGAGTAGAGGCCGAGCCAGGCCAAGGGTTTGGATTTCCACACTTCCTGGCAGCGGGGAGTGGACAGCTGGTGGGGGTGACCAGTCACAGACAGTCCCTGTATTTCCCCTGAGTGCCCCCAGATAGTTGCAGTCGTCCAGCTCTTTGTATCAAAGGTGGTTCCCCTTCAACTTTTCATTCTGAAAATTTTGGAAGACTCATTAAATGACCACCTGTACACCTTTCTCCCGGATTGTCAACATGTTACCGCATTTGCACTCATGCCCTCTCTCTCTCTACACACACACACCTTTGTGTTTCATTTTCATTTTGCTGAAGGTGGAAACGTGTAGATGTCCTGGCCCATCTCGCCATGCATGCCAATACTTCAATATCCATTGCCTGAGAATCAGGACATTCTTCTAAGTGACCATAAGAGTTATCACACTGAAGTATTAAAAATTTCTCAATTACCCCCCAAATGTCATTTTTGTTTATTTTTTTTCCAATCCACAGTCCAATCAAGAGTCACACATTGCATTTGATTGTCATGTGCCTTTAAGCTCTGATTTAGTACCACCCCTTGCTTTTGTTTTCCATGACAGTGACATTTTTTTAAAGTCCCATTTATTTGCTCCAGGTTAAGGGACAGGATGAGTTGAGCTTTTGGGGCTTGCGGCTATGAGGTCATTGTTTTCCAGCAAGAGGGAAGAGACTGAGGAACAGATGGGCTTGGGTGGGGGAAACAGGGGCATCTTTAGAAACCCTGTATTCCCCAAATATTTTTGGTTGGAGACACGCCTGTGGTCAACCCCATCTCACCCATCCACTACCACGGCAATCCTGAGACCCACTGCTATTCATTCCAGGAGCAGTTATGGAGGCTCTCCCAACTGCCTGGTTCTGGGTTGAGGGTTTGGGGGTACCTGGGAATATAGAATTAGAGAAGCCTTATTTCTACCGTGAAGTATCTTGAGGTCTCATCAGGGAGATGAGGTGTATGTGGTCCAAGGTGGTAGACCGTGACGACTAAGTCCAGAACAGTGATTGGTGTCACCTATACACACAGCAGGAATTCAGAGGACGGGAAGTCGCCATGGGCTGGAGAAGTCCAAGAACGCTTCTTGGAAGATTTGAGCTGGCCCGTGAAAGATGGTAAGGATGTTAATAGGGAAGGGAAGGACACACATACGCATACCACCCATCCCTCCACCGTCCGATCTCCGCGCCATGGTTCCTCCCACCGTCCACACGGGGAGGGCACAAGGGAAACCCAGATGCCCTATCC
The DNA here is from genome assembly GCF_002007445.2 of Ailuropoda melanoleuca. NCBI lineage: Eukaryota > Metazoa > Chordata > Mammalia > Carnivora > Ursidae > Ailuropoda > Ailuropoda melanoleuca. The sequence continues at coordinate 1,031,916 of NC_048236.1, forward strand.
TGCCCTGGATATCATCATAAGCTGCCCAAGTGCTCTAGACGGTCAGGCATGAGATGGAGACTTTCTTGGAGACCTTGGAGCCATGAAGTTTTCCCACCTAGGGTAGCTCCTGGGCTCTTCTACCTTGAACCAGCCCCAGCAGAGCCACCAGAGAGCGGCTCCATTCATTTGCAATCCTCCACCATTCTAGAGAACTTCTCTGTGCCAGCTGTGGGCTGTGAAGGATCCAGAGAAATCAAAGACATGGCATCAACTTTCTAGTTGCTGTAGTCTATTGGGGAGACGAGAGAGAGACACGTGGAGAAATGAAGAGGGAAAGTAAATGAGAAGGAGGAGACTGGGGGGGACAGAGATCAGAGCAGCAGCAGTCAGGGTGGGCTGGAGCATTGGGCGAGGGCGTGCAGGAGGCGTGAAGGACATTGCAGGAGCTCAGTGTGGCGGAAGCTGGGAACTGGGGGGTGAGAGGGAGGTCACGGCAAGGTTGGCCAGGGTATCATGGACTGAAAAAGACCAGTTGGTAAGATTGGAAATAACCTAGATTGTCCATCTGGAGATGACTGGTTAAGGAAATTATGGCACGTCCACACAATGGAATAATAATGCCACTCTGAAGAAGAATGAGTCAGCCGACTGCGTCCAGTTATCTCTGAGATACACTGATACACTGCTGACAAAACAGTGTGTGTAGTTTGCTACTCTTTGGGGCAAGAGAAGTATGATCTTATTTGCGTGTACTGGCACAGGAAAACTCTGGAGAGATACATAAGAAACCACTAGAAGTGGTTACTGGGGGTGGATATGGGGGGAACTGGGCAGATGGGGGGTAGACGTGGGAGGGAGAATTTTGACCGAGTGCCTTTTTATACTTTTTCATTTTCCAGCCATGTAAATGTATTTGCTATTCAAAACTAAAGGGAAAAGTGTGTCAACTACACTTCAATTAAAAATAAAGAAGATGGGGCACCTGGGTGGCTCAGTCGGTTAAGCATCTGCCTTCAGCTTAGGTCATGATCCCGGGTCCTGGATCGAGCCCCTCATCAGGCTCCCCACTCAAAGTCTGCTTCTCGCTTCCCTCTGCCCCTTCCTGCTGCCCCTCCTCTGGCTTGTGCTCTCGATCGCTCACTCTCTGTCTCAAATAAATAAATAAAATCTTTAAAAAAATAAAAATAAAGAATTTAAAAATTAAAGAAAAATAAGTAGGCAGGAGAGCCTACAAGTATGGCCCATGAATCAGCAGCCTCTGTATCCTGGGATCTTACTACGAATCTAGAATCTACTAGAACTGTAGAAACCCCACCCAGGACACAGGGCAACCTCTCTGGGCCTCCGTCTGTCTGTCAAACAGGTTATTAGTTTAAGCTTGTTATGCGATGCAGTGAGCTGATGGACCAAGGCGCCCAGCAGAGGGTCTGTGTTCGAACAAGGTCCGCAGGTGACTCAGGAGCTCGTTAAGGTTTGAGCAGCTCTGGTCTAGAAGCAGTGCTTACCCGGAGCAGGCGCTGGTGACCGGTGACCGGTAACAACTGTAGGGTTTTGTCTGTTTGTTTTTTCAGTAATCTCTACACCCCACATGGGGCGGACTCATGACCCCGAGATCAAGAGTCACATACTCCACTGACTGAGCCAGCCCGGCGCCCCGACGTTTGTGCTTTGAGGACACTCATCTGGCACAGGGTGAAGGACGGCGGGAAGAGGAGAGTGCGGGCTGAGGGGCTACGGGAGGCTGCTCGGCTGGTCCTGGTCCGTGATCGGCTAATTAGTTCGTTACTACAAGTAGGAGAAGAGTGGGGGCAGGACTCGTGTCCCGGTGGTAGAAACAGAGCAAAGTTTTCAGTCTGTGGGACGTTTCTCCGGAAGAAAGGGAGGTCTTGATGGACACTTTGCATATAGGAAAGTAAAAAATGCTCTAGCCGGTTTCCTCATCTTTTTAAAAAAGATTTTGAGATGGAGAGAGAGCGTGCGTGAGCACGAGCAGGGGGAAGGGCAGAAGGAGAGGGAGAAGCAGGTCTGTAGGGAGCCCAGTGCAGGGCTCCATCCAGGACCCCAGGATCGTGATCTGAGCCGAAGGCAGACGCTTCACCAACTGAGCCCCCAGGCGCCCCTGGTGTCCTCATCTGCAGCATGGGAGGCCTAGTGCCCCTCAGAGGGTTGTCAGGAAGATTCGATAAGGTCGTGGGTGTGACATGCCAGCGCAGGGCCTGGTGCCCACGTTTTTTTGTTCATTTCTTCGCCCTGCTGCCCCCCACCCCCACCCCCCCGCTTTCTGGGTGCCTTTCGGCTGAGAATGGAGGAAGAGGGGAAGTCCGTGTGATCGTGAACACCCGAAGGCCGGCAGGCTGCAGAGTCTGATTGTCAGGGTTCTTTTTGCCCTTTCCCCATTGCACCCGGATTTCAGTCCCCGTTGGTGGGGGCTGGTGGGGGGCAGTCTGTGGAAGGCTTGGGTTCAACAATGGGCACTCCCTCTCCGCCAGTTCTGCCCTGGCGGCCCGGGGCAGCTTTGGAGGCCGAGTCCCCTGGGGTAGGGTCAAGCCCTGTGCCCTGTGCTGCTGCGGTGGCGGGGCCCCTCCTCCAGCTCATAACAACATCTCAACCTGCTCCCCCAGTAAAAGAAATAGCCACATAACACGCTCCCCTCGAAACAGCCAAAACCCAGTCCTGTCGTTAACTCTTGGCTCCTCAGTGACTTAGGAACCTCCAAGAGCCGACTTTCCTGGCCACTTCTGGACTGTGGGGTGAGGGGCCCAGAAGCCGTGGTCTTCCCGAGACCCAGCCAGAGCTCTGTCCATTTTGTGACTTTCCCTACATCCAACAAAGCCAAGCACTCTTGGCTGGGAGAATGCACTCTGTGCGGGGGAGGTGCTGAGGTCCCCTGCACCCCTAGCCAGGCGTCTGCGGGGGCGAAGGTCAGCGCTCCCAACTCCCACATGCTCCTGAGTTACAGATCCTCCGGTCCAGCCTCTTGTTCCAGGCTGGAGACACCTTATGCCCGACCAGCTCCTGAAACTGTTTCCTTCCACCTGCAGGGGAGGGTGGGCTCCAATCCCCTGACCTTGGCATTCCTCTGGGCTGGGCAGGTGCCAGGAGATGAGGTCAGTCTCAGATGAAGTCCAGTGGGGGCGGACTCCCACATCTTGAGAGGGGGGCTCAGAGAAAGTCATTACCCGGTTCCCCGAGAGTATGGAGATCCAAGTCCAGCCCTGGGTGAGGGGTGGTATGTTGTGGGGTGCTGGGAAGAGACTCATTTCCCTTGGTAACCGTGGGCTCTGCCGAGAGAGGACCGTGTCATAGTGGGAAGGATCCTGGCTGGGGAATAGGTTTGAATCCTGACTCTGCTGTTTAGCCAGGGTGTGGCCACGACTGAGCTCCCATCTCTGAGATGAACAGGGGCTGTGAATGTCAGGTTATTACGAGATTCAACAAGATAGTGTGTTCAGGCAGCACACGCTCCCGCCCCCGTCCCTACCCTGACTCTGAGCAGAGGGTCTAAGCAGAGAACAGCAAAGACAGAACAGAGGACCTGCCAGGCTGCAAGAGGGCAATGACAATTCAACAAAAGAACCTCAAGAAGGAAAATTCCACTGGGGCCCGGGAGACAGGGTGGGGCAGGTGTCTGCAAGATCACCTTGAGAGCCCGGCAGAAACATCCCATTGTAACACACACCCCACCATCTGAAATAACGTGTGTGTGTGTGTGTGTGTGTGCACGTGTTTAAAAAAAAGAAAAGGTTGCTGAGGACAAAAAGCAAAAAACAAAAATTCCATGTAGATTGCGACTATACATGTAGAAAGTGAATTTGTAAATGGCCAGGGACTGGAAGGGAGCAGAACCATGGAGAAGATTCAGCTGGAATGCCAGGACTACATATGAGTTTTTCTGTTTTTATGTTTTTTCACTTTTTAGTAATGTGCTCTGCTGGTAGGTCATTTGTTTTAACTGAAAAGTCCATAGATAATAACATAAGTTAATATGCATTTTCTTTTGAAGAGTCCAAGAGGGGAGAGCCTGGGGATGCCTAGTCTAGAGCCACTTTCTCCCCAGCCTCCTGTGAGACCATGGAGCTATCCTGAGCCTCAGTCTCTCTGTGGCCAGTACTCGGGTGTGGTTTCACATCCGGTGAAAATGCTCGTTGGCTGGCAGAGTGGGGGCAGAACAAATAAGGCTGTCTGGCATCTCCCGTGTGAGGAGCTTACTCTGGCCCCCAGGAGAGAGTGAGAAATGGGATTTAGTAAGCCCTTCCCCGGGCACACCAGACCTGCACCCAGGCCATGGAGCTTCAGATATTCCAAATGAGTCCATATGTCCAGCAATCAGCACAGCCGCATACACTTCTCATGGGCTCTGCAGGCCAACCTTTGAGCTGGGACTTTGAGCTCTGGTTGCATTTCTCAGGGAGCCCACCCAGGGCTGGCCTACCTCCAGCTCTGCCTAAGGTCTGGAGGGAACAGCCACTGAGCATCTCTCCTGTGTCAGTCATGGGGCCGGGGGGACTGCATGTGTTAACCCACTACCGTCATCAGCGCCACAGGGACGGGAGGATACACTCACGGATGAAGAAAAGAAGACTTGAAGTGATGTTTACTCCTAATCTATGACCAATCAATTCTGTTCTTAGGAATATGCCCCAAAGAAACCACCCCAAAGAGGGCCAAGGGTGTGATATCATTGCGGTGTTGTCTGTGGGGATGGGGAGTGGGAGGCCCCGGGAGTCCTGGCGGGGGCGCAGAGACGTAAAACACGCTAGATGCACTGTGTGGGCCACATGGCGATGGGAAGCGAGGAGCCAGGTGCTGGATCTTAAAAACAGTAGGGAGCCATCAAAGTAAACAGAATGAGATCTATGACAGAGAAGTCAGAGAAACGTGGTCTTCCAGGAGGCAGGACTGAATCAGTGTGGTCTGGAGTTTAGAAATAATAACAAGATAACTGCCCACAACTACCTTGAAGCAGGCACTGCTCAAAGCTCACGGCGGGGAGGCGGGGCCCTTCCAGGTGGGTTCTATTAACAGCCTCGCTTTGCAGATTAGGGATTGAGGCAGAGACAGGTGAGGGGATTGAGGCAAGTCACATAGCCGAGAAGTAGCAGGGCTGGGATTTGAACCCAGGCACAGTGGGTCCAGAGGCCGTGATCATCATCATCTTCTTCTTCTCCTTCTTTTTTTTTAAGATTTATTTGTTTATTTGAGAGGCAGCGGGAGAGAAGCACACTCCCCACTGAGCACGGATCCCAACATGGGGCTTGATCTCACCACTCTGAGATCATGACCTGAGCAGAAACCAGGAATCGGATGCGTAACCGACCACGCCACCCGGGCTCTCCGTGATCTTAACCATTCTGTGATTGACAAATGAAATAAGACAGCTATGGCTTGACTGGCCTCCCTTCCTAAAGGAGGTCTCCCCCACCATGCCCCGTCTTGAGGTTCCCACCAAGAGGGTGGCACAGCCCGGGCTGGGGACACTCCTGGCAGGGTCCAGGCCTATGGTCAGTCCTGGGGGAGGGGTCTGTATCGGAAGTCCTCAGGATGAGATTCGATTCCCCTTCCTTCAAATGTCCAAGATGGAGAGACCGGACGTCCTCATTGTGCACATATAGAAACTGAGGCCCAGAGAGCCCATGGGATTAGTTTCAGGTCACCTGGCACCTAGCCCAGCACCTCCCCCTTGGGCTGAGACAAGGTGTAGAGTGGGCTACGTTGTGGTGCCCTGCTCCCCTGAACCCCTGCCTGCCTCCTGGGCTCCTTCCTGACAGGTCTCTCAGGCCCTGGGCCTAGAGGCAGGCTGCTTTCCCCAGAGCCAGTGATGCCGGCCACACCATCCAGAATGTCCTGTTTCCACCTTCCTTCCCTCTTTCAAGCAAGCCGTCATCGCCCCAGAGCCATGGAAATCCCTGTCAGGGTTTCCGAGAGGGTAAGCCCCGATTACCACTCTTCCCCCTCCCTCTTCTCCTCCAGCCTCCCCTCCTGGGCCCTCCCACCCTCTCAGAAATTAAGGGTCATTACCATCAGGGTGTGAGATCTGAGCAGTGCACATGTCGTCAACACCCAGCTCCCCATCTGCCATAGGGCCCCAAAGTCCACCCCGTAACCAACAGTCAGTGCTGACGCAGTACCAGGAAGGAAACCAGTCCCGGGCCCAGCCCAAGCCAGTGTGGCAGGAGGCAGGAAGTCACTGGCTTGTTCTTCCTCCATCCCCTCTGGCCCCAGGGAGAAGCCAGGTCCCTTGCTACCTGTGGGATTTCTGACACGTTCCTGGAAGGTGCCCACCGAGTCTGGTGTTGGGAGGGTCTGGTTTTCGAAGACAGGGACAGGATGGCCCATTCAGCCACCTACCCATCAATCCAGTTACCTGCCCACACATAATAATAGCTCATAGTTCCTGAGTGCTTACTCTGCCAGGCACCGTCCTGAGATCTCTGCCCATCCCTAGGTAGACACCTGTAGTCTGCCCATTTTCCAGATGAACGAACGGAACTACAGAGAAGTCACCTACTTGCCCAAGGTCACACAACTAGTAAAATGGTCGAGCCAGATTCGAGCTCAAGGAGTCCGACTCTTGGGCCTGCTACCCCATCTTCTGCAGCACAACTATCCACCCATCTAGCCATTTACTGACCACCTGTCTATCCTTCACCCACGGCCACACCACCCAGCCACCCATCTGTGGAATGGCATATGCAAAGGCTTGGAGTGGGGAGAGCGGGGCATGTTTAGGAAATTAGCTACTGCATGGAGCGAGGGGGACCTAGCAAGAGATGAGGCTCAAAAGATGAGCAGGGCTCAAATCGGGGGCATCTGCCTGTCCCCCGTCTAGCTACCTCCCAACACTTACCCTGCCCATACACTCTCCCACTCCTTTGTCTGTCCATGCATCCATCCACCCCTTCCTCCCTCCCTGCAGCCATCATCTCTGTAACTTGGAAGGCAGAGAGAGGGAGAGACAGAAAGAGAAGGGAGAGTTTGTTGGGTACATTTCCTCCCTGCCAGTAATTTCTGATGACTCAATGGGGGGTCTGGGGGGGGACATTAAGATTTCTGGAGGTACCTGAATAACCAGGATAATTTCCTCCTCTCTCTACTCACCCCACTACCTACAGGTCACAGGTCCTGAGAGATTGTGGGAACAGGGCACTGCAGAGTGGATCAGTGTCAAGGTGAAAAGACCCTTCCAGGCCTTGACACATCAGCCCCCAGCCCTGCCCCTGTGTCTCCTTAGGGAGACAGAAGGAATTGTGCTGTCAAAGAGGCGTCACAATGCCCCTGCCTACGCAAATTCCCCCCCAACCCCCAGGCACTCCCAGTATTTCCCAAGAGATCCTGGGAGACTCTGGAGCCCCCGACCACCAGAAATTCCATCTCATCAACGAAAAGAAAGGCCCTGGTCAAGGATGTACCAGGTGGGATGACATCACAGGGCTGCCCAAGGGCATTAAGAAGTCTGATTGACCGGAATGCATTGAAGGCCCCAGCCTGGCCCACCTGTGTGGCTGGGAGCTGGGGGCCTCCTTCGTACAAGCAGCAGTGAGAGCTCAAGTTTAGTAAGTGGTTCAAGAGGTCTGGGCACTCTCTGTTCAATGTCTCATGAAATCCTCATGGTAACCTATGAGGTAAATACTTTAGCTGTTCCCACTTTATAGGGAGGAAAACTGAGGTACTGAGTATCAGAAATTCCCGAAAGATCGGCCACCTAGTGTGAGTGGTGGAGCTGGAATTTGAACTCCAAGCCGCCATGCTAGGCAGACTCACGAGGAAGCTAAGGCCCCGGCTTGGCCTCCTCATCCGCTCCCTTCCCAGCCCCTCTGCCCCCACCGCACACCACCACGCTCCCGCAAAGCCAAGTGTGTTCGAAACCTACGGGTACCCGCGGGAAGAGCTTAATCATAATTACTATTTGCATTATGCTCCCACAGTTCCCACACTCACTGCTCCCCCACGGCACGCTGGTGAGGGAGAGAGCCTTATTATCCTCATTTTGCCGACCAGGCAACCGGAGCTCAAGGAGGATCTGAGACTTGCCCAAGGTTGCCTGACCTGTAAGGGCAGAGTGAGGCCCTGAGCTCAGACCTTCACACTCCAGAGCCCGGGGAAAATTCCACAGGACCAGGTGCCCTGGGAGGCTTCACCAGCTGCCTCACCCAATGCCATTTGCATTTCCAGAGGGTGCCAGGCCTTCCCCCCAAGAGTGAGGCGCTAATGGCGAAGGTCCGAAGGTCTGGCTCCTGCTGGGCTAGTGATGTGCTGGTGGGCCTGAAGTACTGGAGAGGACAGTGTCTCCCCAGACCTGCAGAAATACTCCGTACGAGGTCTTCGGGCCCTACTCGGAAAGCCCCGCCCTTGATTCACCCTCTCCCCCGTTGTAAATCCCGGTAGAAGGGACAAACATGTAGGTGTGTGTGTCTAGAAGGCCTTGGTAGGTCTGCCTGGGGCCGGGGCTCAGAGAGGGAGTCTCCTCAACTTCCTTCTTTTGACCCCCGCTGGCAGTGCAAATAAAAATAGGGTAGTGGGAGGGAAGGGGCTGGCGAGACCCTCTACTTGACTCCTAGGTTTCCTTGCCCCCTGGAATGGGAGGCTTAAGTGCAGGAGGCAGGAGGCAGGTGGGGAGTTGGGGGTTGTCCTCAAAGCTCTAGGGCAGGCCCCTCAGCCTTGGCACTGCTGATATTGTGCGCTGATAACTCTTTATTGGGGGGGCTGTCCTGGCTCTGTAGGAAGTTTAGCGGCCTCCCTGGCCTCTCCCCACTGGATGCCAGGAGCATCCCCACTGTGATGGGCAAAAACGTCTCTGGGCATTGCCAAATGTTTTTCCCAGAGCCCCGGTTGTGAACCACTTCCCTAAAGTCATACACATATGCATCCTCCCCGCACACCCCTCCAGCCCTCCACCCAGTGCACTTGACAGGAGAACCCAAGAGGGGAGGAGATGGTTAAATGAAACCGGATGTTAACCTGGAAAGCATGCATTCAGGCCCCACCCTCCCCCCAGAGCTGGCCAGTGCTGGGCCCTGGGCTGGTGATGGGGTGTTCTCAGCCCTCTGAGGTTAGTCACCTGGAGCCTGGCTGGGCTCTTGGAAAGGGCAGGGCAAGGCTGGGCTGCCCAGGCTTCCTTTCCCTCCTCCCCTCTCCTTCTCTTCCTCCCCCTCCCCCTCCTCCCCCTGTGTCTTCTTTTCCTCCTCCCTTTCCTCTTCTTCCTCCTCCTGGGGACTGTCCCTCTGCCCCCGTTTCTGTGATGGCCTCATCCTGGATGTGCTGAAGGCGCTGGGTGCCCCCCACCCAGGCCCCAAATGTTGCAGTAGCAGCCACTGGGGCGTCGCTGACAGGTGGACCAGGGCAGGAGGGCTCCCGAGGTAGGGCCCAGGCGGGGCCAGGGCCAGGGGCGGGGGGAGTGTTCCAGCCCTGGTTCCTGCACTAACTAGTCTCAGCAGGGTCTTTCTATGCCACCTCCACAACGACGTGAAGTTAGACAAATGCCTCCATGCCTTCGAGCCTCATTTTCCACATCTCAGAAATGGGAGGGACATCTCCAATGGCTCTTAAAAAACGATCTTTTGCGGATCTGAGTGGCTAGGGCCTGGCGCTTGGTAGATACTCAGGCCCAATGAGCAAAGCTGCCGCTTCCCTCTGTGGGTCTCTGGTCAGACCCCCCCAGCCATTCTGAAAGCACTCCTGACACCGGCCTCCTGGGCCTGAGGTGCAGGGTCCAGGTTGCCAAGACCGAAGGCGGGGGCTCAGCAGGTCCTCATGTCCACAGCCATGGGCTGAGAACCCCATGTCCTCAGAAGCAGACTTAATACGCCGAACTTCCAGCAACGTCAGGCCCTGCCCCACAACAAAGAATTCTCAGCCCCCAGTGTCCGCAGTGCTGAGGGCAGGAGGCCCGGTCTACAGGGCTTCAGATGTTTCCATTTGTGTTACTTGCACACTCAGAGCCTGACCTATAAGAGGACTCGTTTTGAATGAATGAGTGACGGCATGAAGCCAGTAATGCCATACCCTCGGCTCTGCTAAGGGAGGGGAATGCCAAAATCCAGCATTCAAAGCCCCGCGGCATTCCTGGCGAACTGGAGGTCTGGCTGCCCTTGCCTTCAGCTGCTCCCCTGAAGCTCAGAACGCCCGGCAGGAGCTCGGCCCCTTGACGAAAGGTGGGCAGAGATTACCTGGCAGACCCCCTCTCCCCACACAGTGGGCATAGTAAGCATCGTGGAGTATAGCGTGTGGGCCTCGGGGTCAGCCAGGCCTGGGTCAGGCCCAGCCTGGTTCCTTACCGGCCGCCTGCCCCTAAAGGGGCGACTACCCTCCTTACTCCAGTTTGCTGCACTACAAATAGCACTAGTAATAATATCGTCCTTAAAGGGTAATGTGAGGATTAGAAGACATAATCCATGTGAAGGGTTTGGCGCTGTGCTCGCAGAGCGACTGTTGATTACTGCTGTCAGAGCCCATTTCCGGTGTGCCCCTCTGCTTGGACCCCCCCCGCCCCCTCCCCGCTGAGCCCAGAAGGGCCTGGGAAGGCTGCTGAACACTCGTTTGCCCCTCTGTCCAGCTTGGTTGTGTGCCAGCCCTGGGGTAAGCCCCAGGGTCACAAAGGTGACTAGGATGTGCCCTTGAGCACTGGGAGCGGTTTACAGGCCATTGGAACATTGGCAGGAGCCTGGAAGGACTGGGATTTGGGATTGGGATGAGGCCAGCACAGCAGCCAGGGCAGCGAGAGGCACCGAAGTGTTCAGGGTCCTTGTAGACTCAGAGTTCACGCCTCCTTAAAATGTGCACTTGCCTCCCCCTTGTCCCAGCCTGGCAGAGGACCACATCCCATGAGGAGGGCCCAAAGGCACAGCGGTGGGGAGGAGACGGGTGAGATGGGGCAGGGGCTGCAGCACCAGAGGCTTCCTGGAGGAGGTGTCAAGAGGGCTGCTGGCTTGGAAGGAGAGGAAGGATTTTGAAAGGCAAAGCTGACAACACACACATTCCTGGGTAGGAACTTTCAGCACCAAAGCTTGCTTGGGAGGAAAGCCATGGGCAGGTGTGAGTTGGGCAAGTAGTTTGTAAATTAAATGCGAAAGAGGTACATTATCTCTCTAGTACCAGGGATTTCCTCTGTAAGATGGCAGGGCTTCAACTCCCAGGGGCTTTGTAGCTAGGGGTTCCCTCCCAGGTCCCCGGGGGTTGGAGGGCTGTGAGGCCGGGCAGAGCGGACATGGGTTCCCCTCACAGCTGTGGCCTGGGGGAGCAGGACGGAGCCAGCCCGACACACAGGCACCTCATCCTCTGGGTTGTGCTGTCATGTCTGTGAAGGTCCCTGGTAAAATGGGCATCCGGTACCTAGGACATGGTGTGGGGGTCACAGGTGAACCAAACACTGGGCGCATGGGGCAGTCACGAGTGTAGCAACGGAGGAGTAAAGAAATGTCACTAGACATGGTCGTGAGCGGTGTGACGCTGGGGGCCTCCTCGAGGAGTAGACCCCCATCAACCAAGAGTGGTAATTATGAAGAGCCGGCATTGTCACCTCATAACGATGAGAGACTTTCTGGAATAGAACGGGCTGGCTGGTTGGAGGGGGCTACCCCTCACTGGAATCCAGTTCAATTGAGCCAACATTTATTGAGTGCTCACTAAATGCCTTGTTCTGGACTAAAACAAGGAATAGGATTTGGGAGGCTGTTATGTCAAGGGTAAGGGTGAGAGAGCACAGCCCTTAAGGAGCTCACGGCCGGAAGGGAAAGAGAATCTCCATGCTGGATTGGGGGGAGGGCATGCTGGACTGGGGGAAGTATCTGAGCAAGGGCCCAGAGGTCTGGAAGGACCAGGTACCACCAGGGGTGATGGGCAGGCAGTCTGGCTAGAGCACAAGGTGACAGGAGCCCCGTCCTTCACGTTCTTGCCTTCCAGGCTGGGGGCCTTGAGACTTTGGGCAGTGGAGAGCAAAAGATGCTTTGAGGAGGGGAGCTGTACGATCTGGCCGTTGATATGGAAAGATTCATTTAGTGTGAGTGTGAAGCGCTGAGAGGCCCGAGCCGGGCAGGCAGGAGGACTTGGGGGAAGCTGGAGTAACCCTGCAGGAGACAGGCTGGAGGCCAGGCCGGAGCAGTGGCAGAGGAGGGCCTGATGGGAGCCACGCGGAGGACACTGACAGACGGCTGGACGTGGGGGAGGGGGCGGGTAGCCCTGGCTCCTAGCCGCTGAGCTGGCAGAGAACTCTGAGAAGAGGCTGAGGTCTGCACAAGCCGGGGGCGGGTCAGGGGGCCCTCAAGGCCACCCCCTTACCTGGAGCTGTCTGGCTCCTTGACCAGAAGAGGTCTCTCCGGGGTGGCTCTGGAAGTTTCTGACTGGTGGCACCTTCCCCCCTCCCACCCTTGGCCTTAGCCGTGAGAGCCCCGGTGTCTGACGCCTCAGCTCTCCCCTTCTCTCCTTCCCCCCAGGACTCAAAGAAACCTTCCATACCTAACCAGGAGCCAAAGACACCATCAGGCAAAAAGGGGAAGTCTCCACACCCTCCCCTGTCCCGGTCGTGGAAGCAGGACCACAGGCAGATGCTGGCGGCCGCCCACGTGCCAGTGGTGGTAGATCCGAGGGGGCAGAGCCTGGACACGCTCAGGTTCACCTTCTACACCGCCCAGTACTCCAACTCCCTGAACCCCTTCTATACCTCGCAGAAGCCTACCTGCGGCTACCTGTACCGAAGGGACACTGACCACACCCGCAAGCGCTTTGACATGCCTCCTGCCAACCCGGTCCTGTGGCGCTCTTAGGCCCCTGCCGGGCAGAAGCCCCCGCCTGCATCCTGCCCACCACCCCCCCCCCCCCCCCCCCCCGNCAAGCGCTTTGACATGCCTCCTGCCAACCCGGTCCTGTGGCGCTCTTAGGCCCCTGCCGGGCAGAAGCCCCCGCCTGCATCCTGCCCACCACCCCCCCCCCCCGGCTCCCCAGGCAGGGGGAAGGGCTGCCTGCTCCAGGAGGAGCGGACTGAGCCTGGGCTGAGACAGCTGTGCCGTGCCCAGTGTCAACGACGGCACAGACAAGTCTCTGTTCTTGGCAGCAATTAAAGTTTGTCCTTCCTTTCCCCGGCATCTGAGTGGGTGGCTGTGGTGGGTAAACTGAGGCCACAGAGGTGTTGTGTAACAGGTCAAGTCCAGACGTGCCCGAAGACTTGGGAGCACTTGATTCTCAGCCCCCTCGCCCCAAGAGTGACCTCAGCACCCCTCCAGAGCCCGAGTCCCAAGCAAAGCCGGTGCTGGCCACGCCCTCGCCATGGTCCAAGCTCGGTGACCCCTCCAAAGCCCACAAAGAGAAAAGTCAGCTGACTGCCACCTGGATTGGAGCAGCCCCCGGAAAATGGGGAAACCATGCAGGGGGGAACCCAATCTTGGGGGGCCTCCTCTGTAGCCCTAGTTTTATATCAAACCGCCCCTTCTGACTCGTCGTTGGTTGCTAGGCGGATGGATTTGCCATCTTGTCTCTCCTCTGGTCCAGAAGAGCTGACCCTGAGGTGAGTCAGGCTCACAGACCCTCGTGTTTCCTGAAGAACGACGAAGGCAGAGGGCTCTTGACCGAGCCTGGTGGCCTGAGGGAGTCCCTGGCAGCCACGGGACCCCTCGTGTGCTGGAACCAGCTCAGATGGGCCCAAGGGGGCCGACTGCGGGCCTTTCCTCCCAACTCCACAGCCGGTGGCTTCGTGTCGGCCACCACTGAAAGCAGCCAACGCCTGCAGACTGGGGTTCCTTCTTTCCAGAGAGCCGGTTGCCGCTCTCCGCCAGCGCACGCAGGGTGAATCCCGCAGGCCTCGTTTCGAGGAGGCACCGCTCCTGGCAGGCGGGGCGGTACGTTCAACGGAGCATCCTTCCGGAGCACGAGAGCTCGGGGCAGGTGTGGGATGGACGGACAGGATTCTGGAGACCCAGCCAAGCAGCCGAGGCATCGGCCAGGCCTCCCCGGACGCCTGCGTCTGGAAAGAAGGTGGTGGACGTGAGCCTTCCTAAGGGTACCTCACAGGGCAGGGTCCGGGTTTCTCTGTTTGGCTGTGGTAGGCTCTCGCCCCAAAGCCAGAGGCTTTCCTCGAGCGCCTGGTGATCCTTGGCCGGAAACGGGCCATTCGGCCTCTGTACCGGGTCGCTCCTGCCCGACTGTCCGTGTTCGAGGAGCCAGCATGAGAAGGAGCTGGGGGTCGCTTTGTCTGCAGACTTTCCCTTAACTCCCAGTTTCTAGAGCGACCCTTCTCTCTTCTCCAGCCTCTCAGGTCCAAAGCTCTAGATTACCCTACAGCCAGGGGCGGGGGATGGATGTCTAGAGATGTCTATCCTGCTGCCTTGCGGAGGGCATCTGGGGAGCTTCCCACCTGTCCTCCTATCTCTGCCCCCACCCCGTCCTGCACCCCAGCTTCCAGGGCACCTTCTGCGCCCACCTCTTAGCCGGCAGAGTTCGGTGGCGGGCCTGGCCACCGCGTCTATACCCTCGTGCACACCCTCCTGCATTGTCACGTGTTGGTTTTGACTTCTGTGCTCCGACACGGTTACCCCTGGTCCATCTGCCACCCGTTGTCCAAAATTTTATTCGAACCTCTCACTTGCTTTTCTCTTGGTTTCTGTGGGTTGGTAGGTTTAAAAATGTTATCGCCATTTTTGTTGGGTTTTGAAAAGCAGAGATACATTCAAGTTTTCAGTCTAGGTGTCAATAAAAGTTATACATCCACCCAATCGTCCAAGAGACCCTTGCTGAAGCCCCGAAGGTTGGGTCCATAGGCTGCAAAAATGTCTGAGAACCACCTCTGCCCCTCCCCCCAAACCTGAGAACAAGTTGGGGTGAAGTGGGGATGGGGTGGGGGCCGGGCATTTTCACTCTTCCAACAGCTGCCTTTTCCTCTCGCCTGGAGAATGGTCTCCCCCTTGAGGTTCATCTTGGTACAGCAGCCTTGATGGAAGCTTCCGAGGGACTTCTTAAGCTGGCGCAGGTCCCACCTGGGTGTGGGCGGGGTAGTTCCAGAATGCAAAGAAGGGGTGCTCAGAGCTCAGATCTGTTTCTGTGGAGGTGGAGGGTGGGGGACGGGCAGCCTCGGAGGGGCATCCGTCAGGTCTGGGATTGCTGCCCCTCCGGTCTCCCACCAGCCCGGCTCCCGCCCCGCACACCTGCCCCACGCGCACCTTCCCCTTGGCACCGTCCAGCCAGGCGGATCCTCTCACGCTGCTGTCGCGTCTGTCCCGGGAGGGATTCCTGCAGACAAAGCAGCCGGGGAAGCCGCAGGCCTCTCTCTGCCGTGTCCACCACACCAGCTGCCCGCTGCCCCTCCCTACCTCTCTCGTGTGTTCACCTCTTCTCGGAGGCCTCGGTGTGGACCCCAGCCCTCCCGACTTGGCACCCGTATCTGGGAGAAGAATGGAGAGCGGGACTGAGAGAAGCCACAGAAGGCTCTGGGGGGAAGCTGGAGGATTTCGTTCCCACCCTGGGTCTGAGAAAAGGGATGGGGGGCCCCACGCCCAAACGTACTGAGACTCTGTCACTAGGATTGTTCATGCAGAGTGGCCACGGGGAAGCTGCTGGCGTCAGGGCTGGAGGGCCCCTCCACCTCCCCCCAGGCCTTCCTCAGATTTAAAGGCTCAGGCTCAAAGCGTGGTATTGAGGTGGAAAACTTTGGTGGCACCACTTTGAATTTCTGTGGACCTCAGAATGATTTTTCTGTCCCCAGTTCCTCTTGTGTCACGTGGAAGTAATCCCACCCCACAGGGCCGTTGGAAGCCTCTTCCGCAAGCTTAGCCCGGTGCCCTGAGCCCAGGAGAGGCTGGGTGGGAGCTCCATCCTACTCCAGCCTCCTTCAGTTCCCCCTCCAATCAAGCGCGCGTTCACTCAACGCATTACTGCTCTCAAGCCCCGTCAGGTGTGTTGCCCTCAGAAAGGAAACTGAGGAGTGTTTATGGAGGGGAGTGTTTGCAGAGAAGCGGCCTAGCTGAGGGACTGGTGACATGCCCAGAGAGTGGCCACAGAGGGCAGCCCGTCTTACTTCCAAGATTGGAGAGCGGTAAAGGGAGGGGGCTTTGCCACAGGAGCCCAGGGGGGGTTTCCTAGGAGCTGTGGTTGAAGGTAGAGAAAACCAACCAGCGCCCCAACTGCGACCCAGCAGGGAGGGCAGGGAAAAAATGCCCAGCCTTCTCTCTCCTACTACCCGCCAGTCTCCTTCCACTGCTGCCCAGTGGACGAACCGCTGGGAGCCAGAGGGCAGGGGAGGCCAAGTGACCCAGTCGACAGGGGTCAGCCTCCTGGAGCTCAGCGCACAGAGAAAACTGGAAAATGAGTGGGGAGGGGGCCAACAGGATAACCAGCAACACGACCTTGTGGAATCCATGGTACTAGGTATCGGGAGGGTGCAAGAGATGTGTTATTCATCTGACGATATACAGCTGCTTATAATTCAAGAAATAAATGAACATTACGTATGTTATCGTAGAAGTGTGAACATTGTCATAGCTGTGGAGGTGACCCCCAGGACTTCCATCTCCTGCTGTTCCCGCCTTGGCACAATCCTCCAGCTCAGAGTTTGGGGAGACCCGTGACTTGTGGCTCACCCACAGAACTTGGCAAAGGAATGGGATGGCATTGCCTTGCTTACTTATATAACTTTCCGTTGTAGCAGATTGGAGAGAGGTTCTCCTTGCTGGCTTGATGAAATAAGCAGCTGCATCAAGGAGCACATGTAACAAGGAACTTTGGGCAGCTTCTAGAAATGGCAGGTGGCCTCTAGGACCCGAGAGTGACCTCCAGACAACATCTAGCAAGGAGCCAGGGCCCTCAGTCCGATAGTGAGGAAATGAATTCTGCCAACCACACGAATGAGGTAGGAGTGGATTCTTCCCCAGTCAAGCCTCCAGATGCAAACACGGCCCACATGACACCTTGCTCACAGCCCTTGAGATGCGGGGCAGGGGACCCAGGGAAGCTACACCCAGACTCCCGGCCCACAGCCACCGCGGGATAATCGATGTGTAGACTTGGCAGTTATTGACTCTGTGGTAGTGTCAAAGCAGCGTGGAAAGCTAACATAACACGTAAGCAAACAGTGCTGAGGCAAGAAAAATGGATTCGGCAGAGGTTCGAGGGGCTCATGGAGGACGGGGGGTATAAATAGGCAGCGATGGAAAAATGAGCTGTCACCTCATCCTCGAGCCCTTCAGCCCAAAGCCCGAACGTGACAGGACTCCAAGGACAAGGATGCCAGCCTGGGCCCCGGGTTCACTGGAGGAGTGCCCCCCATCCCATATCCAAGACGCTCGCCAGACAGCTCAGCGGAAGCAGGCAGGCCCCAGCGCCCCCGCCCAGTGCGCCCTGCGTTCACCACTTTAGGCAGAGAAGAGGCAAAGCAGTCCTGTTCGGTTTCTTTTTCAAAAATAGCTGTCCTCTGTTCTTGTGAGCAATACGTGTTCATTATAAACCACTTAAAAAATACAAATAATTTTTAAAAAGCCAAAATTAAAATTTCACTGGTGATGTCATGACCCAGAGAAGAGCCCTGTTAATGTGTTGGCTGCTTCCTTCTAGTTACAGGTACCATGAACACAACAGTGTTACATGACAGGGACAACTGTCATCCTAGATGGGCCCCTAGGCTTGGCCTGGGAACTTTCCAGGACGAGCAGTAGCAGCTCACCATGCGCCTGTGTGCTGGCGCCCTCCCTCTCTCTCTCTCTCTCTCTCTCACACACACACACACACACACACACGTTCCCCAGGCCACTAGGCACACACTCAATGTCTCCCATCCCCATGCCCCAGGGAGGGGATGGTATCACATGTGGATCAAATGCAAGGTTGAATTCAGGCCTCCTGGAATGAGAAAGGTACAGTCTCCAGGAATGTAAGAGTGTGGTCAGAAGACTAGAGAGTGTGTGGATGTGGCTGTGTGTTCTTGTATGCGTTATGTAGGAGGGGGTTCCCCCTCGCTGCTCAGGACTCATCTTGGAAGCCCACAAACTCAGCAACACTCAGGTGCTCTATATATTAACGATCTGTGGTGTGACTGGAACCCCTTAGTTGTGACAGCCAAGTGCAGTGCGCAGCCTGGATAACTGTACACAGCAGCCCTGTCAGGAGCCCACAGTTGGCCCAGCTGGGGAAAAAGAACCAGCTCTATCTCCTATGGACCCCAATTCCACGTCTGAAGGGAGGAACCAAAAACACTGAGAACCCACTCAAAGCAGGAGAAGGGAATGGAGGTAACAGGATCAGAACAGCCACGGACTGGCCACCCATTCTGTCCTGGTAAGAAGGGATAAGGAGATTGCAAAATGGGTAAGAAAATCCTCTCACCTATCAGCTCAAGGCTGTAATCCTGGGCCTCTCCTTCCCTAAGCTCTGTTCTATTTTCACTCCTCTTTCCTAGGGGCAGTCCCCATTGGCTGCAAGGGTTTAGCAGGGACTTAACACTGGGTCTCCGGCATCTCCTGGATTTGGTCGTGAGGTTGCACAGCCCCCCATTACCTTCATCCCTCTGCTCATCTCCTCCCAACATTTCCCTGCTCTGTCGGATTCATCAGAGCCTCTTTGCTCAGCTCGGGACTCTGGTCTGTGAGCAAGGAGGGCCCAGGGTTAGAAAGCCTAGCCACCCTTCCATCCACCGTGGGCGCCAGCCCCCCACAGGCCTGGGAGATGGGCAATGTGATGGACGGGAAGTCGGTGGAGGAGCTGAGCAGCACCGAGTGCCACCAGTGGTACAAGAAGTTCATGACCGAGTGCCCCTCGGGTCAGCTCACCCTCTATGAGTTCCGCCAGTTCTTCGGCCTCAAGAACCTGAACCCGTCCGCCAGCCAGTATGTGGAACAGATGTTTGAGACCTTTGACTTCAACAAAGTGAGCGGAGGTCTGGGTGGGGGGCGCTGGAGGCCCGGCCAGTGAGGGGCTGGGAGGGCGCAGGTGCCGGAACCTGGCCTCTGCCGGAGGAGGGGGCGTGCTTCTCTGTGTGTCTGGGGCTACGTTAGGGAGTCAGCTGATCTCATGTTCCCTGAGCACCTGCTGGGAGTCAGGCACTGGGGGTTCAAAAAGGAACCAGACCCCATCTGCACCCTCACCTTCCAGGGGAAGACAGAGGGGTCCACAGGTTAGTGTACCCAGAGACCCAGCCTCATGGCTTCCTCTGCCTTGTCCACACACACATCTCGGTTTACTCCAGAGCAAGCGCGAACCCTTACAAGACAGTCGTCGAGCACCTATTAAGCGCTGGGTGCTATCCCTGGTGCTTTTGCCCAGGCCTTTGGAAGCTCACAAGTGCAGGAGGAGGGGGAGCGGAGAGGAGAGAGCAGGGTGGTACGCCTCCAGCCCTGGCTGGCCGGGCCCAGGCAGGCCCGTGTTACGTGGGTCGTCCCTGATGCTCTGGGGACAAGTCAGGCTGCCTGGTTGCTGGGACGTCCAGGCTGCTCCCGACTCCAAGGGGCCCAATGACCTCAGCTCACCTTCTCTCAAGTGGGTCTGAAGGTCTGCACGATGGTCAAAGGGTGCTCTCCCTGAGTCATCACCGGGACACGGGTGAGGCCTTCCTGATCGGCTAGAGGGAGCATGGGGGGCTGGGCACAGTGAGTTAGGGCCCTTAGTTTTCAACAGCTGGGTGGCCGTGCGCCCAACATGTCCCCATCACCATCCTCCGCTCAGTCCCCGCGTCTGCCATGATGTTGAGAGCACGAGTTAAGGTGTTTGTTGGTTTCAAGAGCAAATCTTCCATTTATTTGGAGCAATTTGGTCAAGATGCAGTGGTAGAAGGACCCGAATCGACAAACCTGTCTCCCCGCCCCATTGGGCTCCACCCAGGATGTGATGATGCCTTACCATGGGTCCACTTCAAGCTGGGGACAGGCTGCCCAGAAGGTCCAAACACCGTCGTGGGCAGGGCTTCTAAGGACAGCCGGGGCTCAGAGGCTATTTAAAACTCAGTAATATTTAGGGTCAAGGGGCCAAAGCAGATTATAGGCTTTGAGTCCCAACCTCAAGGGCAGCATCCTGGTGCCCAGTGGCTTTCCTGGAGGGGGTGCTGGGGAGCAGGGTACTGGAGCCTGTGGCATGGAGACCAGAAGGGATGGCATCAGCATGCTGGGCCCCCCAGGTGCTCCAGAAGAAGGAATAATTCCTGAACAGGAGGGAGGAAAGTCAGTGGTGGAGCCCCAACACCTTATACCCAAACACACCGGAACATCTCAGCTTCTCACCTTTCTCCAGAAGGACCCCCTAAAATCACATGTATGACACCAGCGAGGGACAACCCACCAACCCTGTACTTGCAAGCATCACCTCCACTGTCCCACCCCTGACTTCCTTGATTACGCCACACACGCCTTCACCTTGGGGCCTTTGTGATGCCTGCGACCCTCTTCCTCCAGAATTCTGCTTGGCTCACACCTTCCCCCGCTACAAGTCTCTGCCCCAAATGTCTCCTTCCACTGACACCTGCCCTGATTTCCGGGTTGAAACCCTGTCTAACTGGGGCTAGCCCCTGCATTTCCTATCCCACTGCCCACCCCCCCCACCCCCCCGCAGAGCACATCTCATCTTCTAAGATGTGTTGAATAACGTTTAGCCACTGTGTTTGTTGTCTGTCTCCCCGCTGGAATGTGAGCTCCAGGAGGACAGAGATTTTTGTCTGGTTCAATAATGTATCCCCAGCACCTAGAACAGTGCCTGGACCACAGTAGGTGCTTAACAAGTATTTGTTATGTGAGTGAATGAATGTAACAGAAATCATGAGTTCTATGGGCACATTTGTGTTTTATAATACACATTAATTTACATACATAATTATTAAAACAAAGAGTATCTTTGTAAC
Organism: Ailuropoda melanoleuca; assembly: GCF_002007445.2. Classification (NCBI taxonomy): domain Eukaryota; kingdom Metazoa; phylum Chordata; class Mammalia; order Carnivora; family Ursidae; genus Ailuropoda; species Ailuropoda melanoleuca. Next base: position 1,052,695 of record NC_048236.1, read on the forward strand.
ATCTAAAGGGCTTCACATAGACCAACGGTGTAAATCCCACCTGGGGCAGTATTGCCTTCTCCCCACTGTCATGAGCGCAGAGCAGTGTAGATCGTGATGGGACACCGGAGCGGGAAGTTAAACGGGGCTGTGCAAACAATGGCCCGTGGGCCCATTTTTATAAATGAAGCTTTCTGAGAACACACCACGCTCACTTGTTTGCATGTCCCCCCAACTGAAATATTTCCTCTCTGGCCCTTCACAGCAAGCGTTGGCCAGCCCGTCCCTGAGTTAGCAGGCAGTTGCATCCTGGGGGACTGTGCTGGGAGGGCAGGGTTGGGGGTGCAGCAGTGTGAGTGGGGAGTGTGCCCGGGGGATAAGCAAGTACTTTGCTTACTTCGGATTTTGCCTGGGCTTGGCCGTGCCGGTGCTCACACAGGTGCGCACAGATCGATGGAAAGCTTCACCCCGCCGTGTCTGAGCCCCGGGTAGGATTTAGGCCACGCCGTTTCCAGCCAAGGCTCGCTCGTTCACTGGTTGTGGGGTCTAACTCCTCTCCACTCAGTTTCCATCTGAAAATGGGGACGAACATCCCACCTCCCAGGGGTGGTCGTGAGATTAAATGACAGAAGCAGATAAAACACCAGCAGGAGGCGCTAGAAAGAAGTTAGTATCCTGCGGTATCATCGCTCAGTCTCACCCAAACCACAGCCCTGTCGTTCCCAACGTCCAGCTGAGGAACCGAGACTCAGAGAGGCCCTTCGCTTGTCCAAGGCCACACCTCTCCTAAGACGTCAGTTAGCTCTTTCTGGCACGAGAGCCCCTAGTGTTCCATTGACCCTTTTTAGCCATTTTTAAAAAAAATTATGAAAGTAATTTTGTACAGCTCACTGTAAACATTTCCCACAATAGAAAAAAACCGAAAAGTAAGGTGTCCTTGCCCCGTGTCCTCTTGCCCAGGGGAAACTCCTTGGCTGTTTTTCTTGCTTCTCCGAGCACTGTGGCATGGGGGGGCTTCCTCTGTTCTGAGGACAGCCCCGGGGGTGGGTGGGGCAAGGATCGAACGAGCTAAGGCGCACGTGAAGGCTTATGAACACTGCACAAATGTTCACTATGATCACGACGCCCACTGTGGCCTCACCTGAGGACCAGGGTGGGCACAGAGCCAGGAGATCTCAGAGGCCATCCTGCCTAGCCTCTGCTTGCATGCTTTCAGTGACAGGGAGCTCATTACTGTGTGAGGCCGGCCCGTCCGCCAGCGGGAAATCTGCCCGTTAGAGGTCTTCCTTCTGACCCCAAATGTGCCTCTGGGTAACTTCCCAGTTCCAGAGCCGGGGTTGTGAGTAAGTGGAGGAACAGGGGCTGGACTCCAAGTTCACACACTCTGAATGCTGTGCTCCTTACCTTAGAGTGCTCGGCCTTCCTACAAAACACAGGCTTCCTCTCCCAGCCTCCCCGAGATGGGCAGGGGCGGGCCTATGTTCCCTGCTTCCCTGACGCCACTGGTGGGGCTGGCGGGGGGGACAGAGGGTCAGCCTGTGAAATTTGGGGGGCCCTGGAGAAACACCCCACAGGCATGTCCTGTGCTACTCTCTTGCATGGTCAACCCCTCCCAGACTCCAGGGCATCACCTCTCCCAGGAAGCCTCCCTGAGCCTCTCCTCCGGCCCCTGTCCTGGCAGAGTCATGTGATCTTGTCCTGTGATTCCATAAAGTCTGGTCCAGACGTGCTGTCACTGCATTACAGCATGATGGCACAGTGATCTCTCTCTTTTTTTTTTTAAAGACTTTTATTTTATTTATTTGACAGAGAGAGACAGAGCACAGGCAGGGGGAGCAGCAGGCAGAGAGAGAGGGAGAGGCAGGCTCCCCACTGGGCAGGGAGCCCGATACGGGACTCAGTCCCAGGATGCTGGGATCATGACTCAAGCCGATGGCAGATGCTTAGCCGACTGAGCC
>NC_048236.1:1059013-1115895 GCF_002007445.2 Ailuropoda melanoleuca
TTTTTTTTTTTTTAAAGATTTTATTTATTTATTTGACAGAGATAGAGACAGCCAGCGAGAGAGGGAACACAAGCAGGGGGAGTGGGAAAGGAAGAAGCAGGCTCACAGCAGAGGAGCCCGATGTGGGGCTCGATCCCGTAACGCCGGGATCACGCCCTGAGCCGAAGGCAGACGCCCAACTGCTGTGCCACCCAGGCGCCCCTTCAAGGGTTTCTTAAAGGGACTTGCTTTGCAAATGAATTTAAGTTTACTTTGTTCCCCTTCAAAATGTTCCTGAGGGCTTTTCTGGGGGTGTTCCCAGCCAGCTCCCTCCCTCCACCCGCCTACAGGGCAGAGGGCCTCAGTAGCCTGAATGGGGGGCCTGCCCTATGCCCCTCTCTCCAATACCTCACCCCATGGGTTCCCCGGAATTATTATTATCCCATTTTCCAGATGAGGAAACGGTCCAGGCGGAGCGGTGAAATGGTTTGTCTGACTCTAAAGCTCCTGTGCTTTCCCTGCGCTTTGCCCAGCCTCCGTCGGTAGCTCCAGTGGGAGCTGAAATCACTCTTTCCAGCATCACATGCCAGTGACAGCCCTGTTGTGTTATGCCCCCCATCTCCGGCCCCGTTACCATCTCCGTTCTCATCCACCAGAAGGAAGATCCTGTCCACCACCTCCTCGGGTGTGAGCAGCTGGCCCTGCTCAGACTCCATTTCCACCCTGCAGGCTTTCTTCAGCTTGTAGATGGCCTGCGGGAGAGGACGGGGCTGCGGCCTCTGCTGCCGAGCGAGCTCCCTGCCTCCCTCTGCCACGACCCCAGGCCCTCAGCCCTGCGTCCCCAGCACTGCCCCCGGTCCCAGCCGGTGCATCTTAGGACCACAGGACCCAGACCCTATGAAAAACTGACCCGTCCTAGGGCTGTTCCCTCTGGGTCCCGCTGGCCTAGTTCCAACTTCCTGTCAGGCCTCACAGGCCACCCCACCCTGATGCCAGTGGCTTTTCCCAGGTGAGTGTCACAGTGAACCCCAAACCTTCCGTGAGGGAGGTACCCAGCTGTGTGGTCTCAAATCCACTTCACACAGGGAGAGATGGAAATCTGGAGGGGAAGAGCGTGTGTACTTGTGGGCGTGTGTGTAACACAGGGTGATGGGAGACTCGGGGGTCTGGACTGGAGGGAAAAAAACAGGTTTCTCCTTCGCCCTGTGTCCTCTCCCGTGAGCACCGTTGGTGAAGGGAAGTGGGGAAGAGACAGAGGAATGTGAGGGTTTTCCTTAGTTCCTTGACGGGGCGCTCGGTGGACAGATGCCTGTCTTGTCAATCCTAGGGCCTCATGGCCCAGCGCGGCGCCTGGGACACGGTGGGCCCGACCGAGAGGGTCTGGGCGCCCCGGAGCTACAGCCAGGCCTGGCACTCAAGGGATGGATGACCTGGGGCAGACCACAGAGCTGCCCGGAGGCGACTTCTTTATCTGTGACCTGGGTGGACGACCCCCACTTGGGAGTGCAGTTCTGGGAGGGAACAGGCTGGCTCGGGTCAGCTGCCAGTCCGCTGTACTGGGGACTTTGTTCTTGTTCGTTCTTGCTAATCGAATATCAGCGCGGTGGGTCCTTCAAAGAACCAGCTTTTGGTTTCGTCGACTTTTCTTCTCTGGGCGCTTGTTTTCTATTTCATTCATTTCTGCTCTTTAGTATTTCCCTTCTACTCTCTGGGTTTAATTTACTCTTTTTTTTTTCTAATTTTTTTTATAAAGATTTTATTCATTTGTCAGAGAGAGTGAGAGAGCACAAGCAGGGGGAGCAGCAGGCAGAGGGAGAAGCAGACTCCCCACGGAGCAGGGAGCCCGATGCGGGACTGGTTCCAGGACCCTGCGATCATGACCTGAACCAAAGGCAGGTGCTTAACGGATTGAGCCACCCAGGCGTCCCGTTTTCTTCTAATTTCTTGAGCTGGCTTCTAAGATCATTGATTTCCAGCTTCTCATTTTCTAGCACATACATTTTCGGGCTAAAGAGCCTCGGCAAGCCCAGTGTTGGCTACGGTCCCCAGTTCTGTTACGTAAGGTGTGCGTCATTATCCAGTTCGTGTGATACAATTCCTCTGATTTCTGGAATACATAGGAGTGTGTTGCCTTATTTCCAAACCGATGGGGATTTTTAAACTATCTTTTTTTGTAATGGATTTCTAGCCTAATTCTGACTGTGGTCGGAAAGCACCCCCTGAATGATTCCGATGCCGCTCCCCCGCCCCCCAGCCGCAGGGGCGCCCGCCTGAGCGGCCGGGCCTCGAGGCCCAGCGCAGCTCATGTGCGCGGGCGCCCCGGGCAGCCGCTCACCTCCACGATGTCGAGCAGCTCCAGGCGGTCGATGCAGCCGTTGCGGTCCTTGTCGTAGATCTTGAAAGTCCACTTCAGCTTGTGCTCCAGGGTGCCCCGCAGCACGAGGTTCAGAGCGGCCACGTACTCCAGGAAGTCGATGGTGTTGTCCTGCGGGGGGAGCGCGGGCTGTGAGGCCCCTCCCGCCTTCCCCGGAGCGCCGAGGCCGGCCTGATTCTGGCCCGTCCATCCCCACACACTCCGGCCACCCTCGTGGCCTCTACCGCTTCGCTCATGGCTCTTGTCCAGCTCAGCATCCTTGCCCAGTCTGGGATCCCCCCGTCCTACCCACCCTTCCAGGCCCAGCTCAAGGGTCACCTCCTCCAGGAAGCCTTCCTTCTCCAGCCACTTCAGCTACAGTGGTCTTTCTCGCTCTGTCTTCTAGCATTCACGACCCCTAAACTCCGTTCCGCGCAGTTTGGGTCTTACTCTGGCAGCGTCACTTAGCCGTTCGGTACCTACGTCTCATTCTCTAGCTCTGTCCTATGCTCCTGGATAAGCGAGGGGCTTCCATTGCCTTTGTCTCTCCTTTGTGCTTCGCACAGGGCCTCGTCTGTGCAGAGTCAGGGTCTCATAAATATGTATGAATTCATGAATATGTGATTGACTTAATTTGAATTTGGGACTAAGGCAGTTCTGGAAGATTAGCTCACGCTAAAAATGTCCTTCATCCTTTCTTTTTTTTTTTTTTTTTAAGATTTTATTTATGTATTTGACAGAGAGAGACAGCCAGTGAGAGAGGGAACACAGCAGGGGGAGTGGGAGAGGAAGAAGCAGGCTCCTAGCGGAGGAGCCTGATGTGGGGCTCGATCCCATAACGCTGGGATCTCGCCCTGAGCCGAAGGCAGACGCTTAACCGCTGTGCCACCCAGGCGCCCCCTTCATCCTTTCATTCCCTCTGAGCCCGAGGGAAGGCAGTGGCTCCAGCTCGGCTCATCTCTAGGCCCAGGTGGGCATTACCCTCCCTGCAGGACAGGCCTCCTCCACCCCCACCCAGGAAAGGGCAGGGGAGACAGAACTCAGGTGCTAACCGCAGGGAGGGAGAAGGGACCACAGTCCACCTCTGTGGTGACTCTGACCAGGCCACCGAAACTCCTAAGAAGAATGTGCCAACAATGACTCCAAAAGCAGCCGACAAGAGGCAGAGGGACCCTTGCTTCTTGCTCTCCTGCGCCAGTCTGGCTGGAGGAGAGAGGCTGCTGGTGTCCACAGTGGGCTGGTCAGGCTGACTTTCACAAGGTGCTCCCACTTCCAGGAGCTCCTGCTTCTGAGGCCGGGGACCTCAGCTCTTCAAAGCCACAACCCAAGGGGTCGCTCTCCCAGGAGTGGCTGTCACACACGGGGCTTTGTAATTGGAAATGACATCGCTGGCCCAAGCACCCCTGTCCCACTGGGCCCTGCCGCTCAGGAGCCCCACCCCCAGAGAGATCAAGGGGTGCTTGGGCGAGCAAGGTGTAAGCATCAGAAGACGACAGGAAATGAGGCATATAGCAAAAAGTCTGAAAACCAAGAAGGAAACAAAACAAGCCCACCTCAACACCCGAAGCGTCTTACTCAACAGCTTTTATGTGGTTACTTCTGGTTCTCCACAAGCCCCACCCTGGATTTATCTGACTGAGGTCAGACCGTAGCTACGGTTTTATCTCCTGGATTTTTATCTTAAAATGCCCCATGTCTTTAAAATTATTTGAAATCATTTTATTTTTTTGTGGGGTACTCTGCAGTCCCTCTTGCTGAACGTGATTTCAATATTTTATGTTACACAACGAATATCTTTGCGTATACATATGTTTTCTTATATCTCTGGTAATTTTTTTAGGGTAGGTTCTTAGCAATGTTTTTTTTTTTTCTCTTTTGTTCACTAGTCTTTAATGCACTGTGTGTAAGTCTACGGTTCTGTGAGATTTTGTCACATGTGTAGATAGGAGTAACTCTCAACACAAGGACATTCTCTTGTGTTAACAGTCATATCCTTCCTCCGGCCTTAACCCTCGGCAGCCGCTGATCCGGTCTCCAGCACTGTAGTATGTCCGCTTGGAGAATGGTATACACATGGGACCACGCAGCGTGCAGCTCTAAGATTGGCTGGTTTTACTCGGCGCGGTGCCCCGGAGACCCATCTAAGCTGCTGAGCGTATCAACACCTCCTTCCCTGCTATTGCCGAGTGGCCCCCACTGCACGAATGGCCCCTCGCTGTTCTCCTCACTCACTGAAGGTTATCTGGCTTGTTTCTAACCACCCCCCCGCAGCTTTATCGAGATATAATTGCAGACTAGCCTTTTAAAGAACATTGTGTGAGTTCAAGGTGTACGATGTAATGATTGCTTGGTTCTCCTTTAAAAGGCTATTTTCAGGGGCGCCTGGGTGGCTCGGTCGTTAAGTGTCTGCCTTCGGCTCAGGGCGTGATCCCAGGGTCCTGGGATCCAGCCACACATCAGGCTTCTCTGCTAGAAACCTGCTTCTTACTCTCCCACTCCCCCTGCTTGTGTTCCCTCTCTCGCTGGCTGTCTCTCTCTGTCAAATAGATAAATAAAATCTTAAAAAAAAATAAAAGGCTATTTTCATTAGTAATTGGTTATTAAGCTTACTAAAAATCAATCTTATGTTTCTTTAAGAGTAGAAAAATGTATGCAAAATGGCTGGTAGGAACCATCAATGTCACACATGCCATTACCCTCGGGTTTGTTATACCCACTTTATGGACGAGGAAGCTTAGGCTCAGAGGTTAAGTAAGTTGCCCAAGGAAAACCCATCGAGGAAGTGGCAGAGCCTTTCAAGCTACATGTCTTCTCTAGTTCAAGTTGGAGAACTTTCCTTCTCCTCTCAAGGTCTATTACTGTCTGAAAAATGAGCCTCGTACCTAGTACCACAGAGAGAAAAACAAAACCACAAAACCACTGACAAATCCTTACTCTCCAGACCTATAGATTCTCCCACATTCTTTGTCTAGAACATTCTGTTCTCCACAACATCCTCCCTCAGCATGATACGGTCGCCACAACGAGCCCCTGCCTTCCATGAGGCACACAGTAGAGTAGCCCTTCCTGACAAGTGACCTCACCTGTAAGGATGCTTCAACCCCAGGACCAGTCCTGGGAAGCTTCCAGCAGGGACTGATCTCATCCTCTGTGCCCGGCCCTCGTCAGCTTCAATTACCCACAGCGGCAACCGGAAGGTGATGGAAATGCCTCTGTCAGCTCAAGAGCAAGAGCCGAAGTGACAGGCGTGTGATCTGCTCTGTGGGATTATCTGCCCCATTTCTCCCTGAATTGGCTGCATTCGCGCACCAGCCCTGACCATATTACCTCAGGTTACATAAAGATCCCAAATGACATTTGATTTCACCCTCCCTTTTCTTCCGTCCCAGTGCCTCACAGGGCAACCGCCGGACAGAAGAGCGTTACAAGGGAGAGGAGTGGCAGAGACAGGCGCACCGCGCCAACCACGTGTCCTCCAAACCCCCAATTCGATCCCCCTAGAACTGACACGTGAGCCGGACCTGTGGCCTCTTGATCTTATTTGCCTCGGAAAGTTCAGACCAATTGCCCAGAAATGAGACTCACTCATGTAAAGATTGTGCCGACGTGGGGAGTGGAGATGGATATGGGTTTGGAGACAGAAATTAAGTGGGAAAAGAAAAGAAGGAAGTGTTCAGTCCCTGACAGAGGAACTTAACGCACTTCTAGGAAAGCTCTTCCTTAGTAGTAAAATTCCAATTAATAAACAAAGAAGGGATGGTAGAATTAGAAAATTATCGATGGGGCGCCGGGTTGGCTCAGTCGGTTAAACATCTGCCTTCGGCTCAGGTGGTGATCCCAGAGCCCTGGGATTGAGTCTGGCTCCTTGCTCAGCGGGGAGTCTGCTTCTCCCTCTGCCTCTGCCTGCCACTCCCCCTGCTTGTGCTCTCTCTCTCTCTCTCTCAGTGTCAAGTAAATAAATAAAATCTTAAAAGAGAAAAAAAGTTATTGATGGATGCCAAACCTAGCCAAAGAAAATCTGAGCAGCAACAGGATATTTACATAGTCTCAAAGTATCTCCCTGTAAGATGCTTGTTAATTACAAAGGGAGGTAACTTTGCAGCAGAGGAAACTGGCAGATACAATGATGGAAGTTAACCACTCGGGAATGGGACAGACCAGCATCATGTGCCCTCAACAGGAGGCCCTGAGAAGGACATGACCTCACTTCTGGCGCATCTGTGCCAGAAACGTTAAACCTGAAACTAATCACAAAGCTACACTGAACAAACCCAAACTGTGAGACGCTCTACACAATTAATTGGCCTGCAACCTTCAGAAATGTCAGGGTCAAATAAGATAAAGAAAAGCTGAGATTAAAGAATCCGAATTAAAGGTTAAAAAGGCAGGACAAGTAAATTCAATGTGTGATCAGACGAAAGAAAGAAAGAAAGGAAAGAACGAAAGAAAGAAAGAAAGAAAGAAAAAGAAAGAAAGAAAGAAAGAAAGAAAGAAAGAAAGAAAGAAAGAAAGAAGAAAGAAAGAGAGAAAGAAAGAAGCTATAAAGAATATATTACATGTCAATTTTTCAAAACTTGAATATGGATTAAGTAATGAAATTGGGTCAATGTTGAATTTCCTGATTTTTTAAAAAGGATATATTTATTTATTTGAGAGACAGCATACAGATGAGCAGAGGGAGAGGGAGAGACACTGAAGCGGACTCCACCCCCAGCACACAGCCTGACATGGGGCTCGATCTCACGGCCCTGAGATCAGGACCTGAGCAGAAACCAGGAGTTGGATGCTTAACTGACCACACCACCCAGGTGCCCCTGAATTTCCCGACTTTGATCCTTGTATTAGGTTATTTAAGAGAACGTCCTTGTTCTTAGGAAAAACCACACTGAACTACTTAGAGGTAAAAGGGCATGACATCTCCAACTTTGAAAGAGAGGCACACACATACACACAGCAGATAAGGCAAAATGGAAACAACTGGATGAAGTGCACATGGGAGCCACGTACACTACTCTTTCAGCTTGGGATACATTTGAAATCCTATCAGAAGAAAAGTTACAGGGGCACCTGGGTGGCTCAGTCGGTTAAGTGACTGCCTTCGGCTCAAGTCATGATCACAGGGTCCTGGGATCGAGCCCCACATCGGAGCTCCGTGCTGCAGTCTGCTTCACCTTCTCCCTCTGGCCCCTCCCCTGGCTTATGCTCTGTCTCTCTCTCTCTATCAGATAAATCAATAAAATCTTTTTTTTTTAAAGATTTTATTTATTTATTTGACAGAGATAGAGACAGCCAGCGAGAGAGGGAACACAAGCAGGGGGAGCGGGAGAGGAAGAAGCAGGCTCATATCAGAGGAGCCTGATGCGGGGCTCGATTCCATAACGCCAGGATCACGCCCTGAGCTGAAGGCAGACGCTTAACCGCTATGCCACCCAGGCGCCCCAAATCAATAAAATCTTTAAACAAAGTTATAAAGAGAGGAACAAAGCAATCAATGCCTACCATGTGCTAACTTGTAAGAAGAGATGAGGTAGGTTTAAGGGGTTCAGCTATATTATGCCCACGAGCTTGACAATCACTTTTGGATCTTGAGTTGCTATCGTACTGAATTTTTGGATGAATATGGGCAAGACTGATGTATTTATGATAGTAAGTCTTGTCACGTATGACCTGTTTTGTTTTGTTAAAACTCATTTTCTCTCTGGGGCGCCTGGGTGGCTCAGTTGGTTAAGCGTCTGCCTTCAGCTCAGGTCATGATCCCAGGGTCCTGGAATCAAGCCCTGCATAGGGCTCCCTGCTCAGTGTTTCTCCCTCTCCCACTCCTACCACTCCCCCTACTTGTGCTCTCTTCCTCTCCGTCATGTAAATAAAATCTTTTAAAAAAAATCATTTTCTCTTTCTCAAAAAACCTCAAAAAACAAAAAAAACAACAAAACCAAAGCCACACTGCCTTCTAAGCAGACCCACTTGACTGGGAGGCAGGACCCTTCCGTACATGATCTTGGCCAAATCAGTTCACTTCCTTTTGTCCTGGTTGTGTCATCATTTAATCTGGATAAAGAAGTAGGCTGCGGTGGGCTTGGAGGAGAGGGAGCAGAGAAGGAGCTGGAAGAAGTCTGAAGTTCAGTCTGTGCCCTGAGAGGGAGTTTGTAGGGTTCAGCTCTAAGGAGGTTTCTGTTGCCCTGAGGACGCTCGCCCTACCCTCCATCCCCCGACAGCTGCTGAGATGCAAGCTGACTGGTACCAGGCCAAGGTCAGCCCTGAAGGGCATTTCCAGTGATCCAGCCTAGAAAGTGAAGCTCTCCACGCATGGAGAAGTGGGGTATAGAGGCCTTCTCCAGATCCGTTATCTAGGCCCATGACCCTCCCCTCAATTTGGGGGGCAGAAATAGTACTTGAGGCAAATCTGAAGGATCATGGAGGCACTGGACAGACAACCTTCAAGAATGAAGATTCGATCTCCAGATACGCACTTACAACATAGAGCATCTTCTCGGCTGCAGATGCCATCGGAAGGCTTGAAGAAATCCCATGGCTGAATGATTTCTTGGAAGCTTCCATGACTTGGAGACTCGTAAAGGACTTCGGCATTGCCTGTCCAGTGGCCCCATCAGCACAGGAGGCCCCTCCAGCGTGCTGGGTGGGAAGACCTGACTGGGCTCAACTCCAAGGACCCCAACGAGGGGAAGCTAAGCTCGCGGTCTACACCAAGACAGCTCAGCCCTTTGGGAGCTCTTCAGCTCCTTATCTTTAGAGTGACAGGGGCTCTGGAGGGTGTGAAAAACCACGCCCTTAGGCTGTAGGGCCTTGGCCAAAAATACACAGATTGCAGACTTCCCTGTGTGCCCTTCTGCTCAGGCTACCTTCAGCTCTCAGCAGGAGGAGAGGGGGAGTCAGGAAGAGCATAGAGACGGAGGGAGAGAAGGTGAGACAGAGAGGAGGGAAGGAAAGATGGGAAAGGACAGAATGATGGGAAGAGAGAGGAGTACAGGGAAAAGAGAGACAGAAAAGGTGGGCATGGAATGGAGAGAAAAGAGCAGGAGGACTGGGGACGGGGCACTCCCTCCACCACGGATGGTCCTTCAGCTCAACGGGACATGAGCCAGGCGGGCTGGCCGCCGTCCTCCCTTCGGTGCCTCCTTACCCCATTCTTGTCGAAGGCTCGGAACATGCCCTCTACATACTGGGTGGCCTCCTCGTTGCCTGTGACCTTGAAGAAGCGCTTGAACTCGTGCATGAAGAGAGAGCCGCTGGGGCACTCCACCACGAACTTCTTGTACCACTCCTGGAGCTCGGCCACGTCCATCTCACCAGCAGCCTCCACCTCCTCCCAGCTGAACTGCTGCCCCATCCCGGCCTGGGGGGGGGTTGTCGGGGAGCCAGGCTCCGTGCCACCTCCTGGGCTGCTGCGGATCGATGCCTTCGGCGAGGGCCCTCTTCCTGCCGCTCCTCTGCTTTGCCAGCCTCTTCGTCATCTCCTGGCGACTGAACACGATGGGCAACGTCGGGGCAGGTGGCAGGGGGCGGGACCAGGCCGGCTAAGAACCCTAAGATCATTAGAAGATTCCTCTGGAAGGTCTGACCTCCAGTCCGCTAATCTGCCCGAGCTGCACCCCTTCCTTCAGTCTCATCAACCACGCAACTCAGTGACCCCGGCAGATTCTGAAGGGCGAGAAGGGCAGGAAACGGACACCCCACCATCTCACACATGCTCCCTGTTCCTTTAGGTGGGCACCGTGCTGCTCCAGAGAGGCCCGACTTGGAGACCCAGGAGACTCTGAAGTCCAGAGAGGGAGCAAGACCGACTCCTGGCCCATAAAATAGAACCCGCTGGCGAGCTGGGGCTCACTCCTCCCCACGGGCCAGTGAGAAGCAGCAGAATCTGTGACGTGAACGTCCCCAAGCTCAGTCCCAGCAAGTCACACCCTTGAGTCTTGGAGATTTTCCATTTTCCAATTTAAAGGACAAATGCTTCCCTCCAACACCCTTCACCCAAGACCTAGGGACAGGGCTTCTACTTTCTCTCCCAAGTGTGAGTACGTGAGAAGGATCTAGAAGCGTGGCTTAAAATATCTCCAAGGCTCTTGCTTTTATATTAAATGTCCTGCAAATTTCTTTTTGAGTCAATTATATATTTGTGCTTATTTCAATGTAATATTAAAATGATACCTTCAGGAAACCAGAAGATCTGATGCACTTTTCTAGATTTTAGGAGCGGTTGTTCCAGTAAGTCTCATAATCTCAGGGGTAACACTGCCTGTCTACTGCTGGCTGTTTGTTCCTGAATTGTTCTATACACCTCCAGGCCTGACCCCCTCTCTCACATACCCCCCCCCACATCCTTAATCTCTTGACATTCTTCTATGTTCTTGCCCTTCCGGAAGTAGGATCCCCACTTCCTGTCATCCTTTCAAGCACTCACAAATTTTTCACCCCACCCACATCCCTTGGGGTCAAGAGAGTAGGGCTAGTTGCCTCCCCACGCCTAATTGTTGCCTCCACTTTTTCTCTTTTCTGCCTCAAAAATGCTAGTCCCTTTGAAGCCATGTCCTACTCAACCCACTCGCCATCACTCACTGGCGACTGCACCACTTTGTCTCGAAGCACCAGCTTTAGATTGGACCAAAGCTGGACATGGACTTCCACATTCAGGTGGAGAGCAGATCCATCCCCCACTCTGGCCTCAAAGGTCCCTCAAAGGTCTCCTTCGTTCTGAAGAGCTTTTCTCCCACCCCAACTTGGCCTCTCATTCACTGTGGCCCCTTGGGCCAGCAGCTGCAGCATCTGGGAGCTCATGAGAAATGCCAGTTCTCAGGCTCCACCTCTCCCACTGAACCCAGAACCCGGGGATGGGCGCAGCAGTCTGTGTTTGAACAAGCCCTCTGCACGCTTCCAACACACGCCGAAGTTTGGGCACCACTACCGTAGGCCTTGCAAGCACACATTTCTTTTTCTTTTTTTTTTTTTTAAGATTTTATTTATTTATTCGACAGAGATAGAGACAGCCAGCGAGAGAGGGAACACAAGCAGGGGGAGTGGGAGAGGAAGAAGCAGGCTCATAGCAGAGGAGCCTGATGTGGGGCTCGATCCCATAACGCCGGGATCACGCCCTGAGCCGAAGGCAGACGCTTAACCGCTGTGCCACCCAGGCGCCCCATGCAAGCACACATTTCTGAACCGCCTCTGAGACATTCGCTTCCAGCTCACTTTCTAACACCTTCACCCAATAACGCACCAGCCTGAGCCCCGCAACCTGTTAATCTCATTTTTTAACACTGGTCACTGTGTTCAAACCCTGGCTTTCCTCATCCTCATCCTTATCCACAGCCCAGCACTCTTGCCATTTCCTTGCCATGACCTTGACCTTCGTGCCCCTCTCTCCCACTAAATACTCAGTTGGCAAAACCTGAACCCCGGCTAAAGCCACTAACCATTCGCTAACAGCTCACCTGTACCTGGGAGGCAATATGCTCGTCCTGGTGATGTCACTCTCCCCCTCCTGAGATGACTTCTCCCCATGCTGCCTGCCCTCAAACCTTCCACTCACTCTCATGTCCAGCTGATGACCTTGACACAACCTTGGCTGCACAGGACTAGGTGCACCCTATGACCACTTCATCTCCCACAAGACTTCTCCACACCTGTGCCCACGCTCTCGCCCTCTTCCCGGGTCGGTGGAGGTGGGGTCCCTTTCCTCCTTCTCCAGCTGTCGGCTCCTCTGCTGGGTGTCGTCTCTCTGGCTATCCGAGCACTCCGCTCCCGAAGCACTTCATTCCCTCTCTCTGCTGCGCCCTCACTCCGTCCGTCGCTAATGGATCATTCCTTCTGCAAACTGCCTTAGCGTCACCTTTACTAAAACAAAACCAAAGAAAAACCCTTCCTTGACCCCAGTTCAGGGTCCCATTATGGGGCTTCCAATGAGCCCATACGCTTTTGCCTTCATGGGTCAAAAGATAAATATTGAGTAAATAAATAATAAATATTAAAAATAATTTATCACTCATTGGTCTAAAGATGAACATAATCCAGCGAGGACTGTACTTCTTCCTCATTCTTTCTTCTGATTTTGAAAGAAATGGAACATTGAAAAGAAATTAAAAATCTGGTGCGCCTGGGTGGCTCAGTAGTTAAGCATCTGCCTTCAGCTCAGGATGTGATCCCACAGTCCTGGGATCGAGCCCCGCGTCGGGCTCCCTGCTCTGCTATGAGCCTGCTTCTTCCTCTCCCACTCTCCCTGCTTGTGTTCCCTCTCTCGCTGGCTGTCTCTCTGTCAAATAAATAAATAAAATCTTTTTAAAAAAAAGTTAAATTGGAAATCCCGTGGGCCCCAGGCATGGTGCCTACTCACCCCCTTCACCCTCCACCTACTGTCTTAATTTTGGCTCTTCTCACTCTGTGGCTACTCACTGGGGAGAATAGGCAAAAGGGACACTGGGTGACTTCCAAGACTTGGCCATCAAAAGCGATAGGGCTTCCGCCTGGCTCTCCCTCAGGACCTGCCCTAGGAGCTCAGCCCTGTATTGTGGGAAGCCCAGAGCACTTTCAGGGGTTCCGGCTGGCAGCCCGCCTCAACCACCAGGAACGTTGGCGGGGGGTGGTGAGTGACTCTGCAGATCACTCCAGCTCTCATCTTACAGCCACTGCACCTGATACCAAATGGGGCACTGTCCCCATAGAGCCGCGACCAAGCTGTAATTCGGGTGCAAAGACAGTGTCACTGAAGCTCCTAGGGGTTGGGCGTTTCTCACGTAGCAAGAGATAACCGAACATTCTCAAAACTGTTCTGCACCTCCTTATTCACTCAGCTCACTCCAGGCACATAGATGCTCATCCTTGTCACTCCACGGAGAAGCGGTCACCAGTGACCTACCTGTCATACTCTATCTGCCAACAGATGCATCCCAGTTCAACCAATGAATTCTTTCCTCCAGTACTCCAGGTTGTAAGAACCTACACTCCTCTGATTTCACTCCAGCCTCACTCATCTCCTTTGCTCCCACCTCTTCCTGTTTAACAAATCTCTTCCTGCTTGGGGCTCCTAGGCTTGTCGTCGGTACTCTTCTCACCTCCCCACATTGCCCCTCCAGGTGAGCTCACGCACCCCAACATTATATACCATTGGTAGGCTGATTGCTTCCCAATTTGTACCTGCAGCCCAGACCTCTCCCCAGAATTCAGTTCATGAACCTAGCTGCCTACCGGACATCTATCCGCAGATTGCAAACATGGCAAGGCCAAAGCCAAACTTCCGATTTCCTCCTGAGACCCCCCCCCCAAGCCTTTTCCACCTCTGTAATAGCACTACCATGTACCCAGCTGCTTAAGCCAAAAATGAGGAGTCATTCTTCAGTCTTTTCTTGCTCTTAGATCTCATTTCAATCTACCAGTAGGCCCTTCCGTCAGCTCCACCTCCAAACCATATTCTGAATCCAACCATTTCTCATTGCCTCCATTACTGCATCTCTCATCCAGGCTGTGTCCTCACACCTGGACCCCGCAGCAGGTCCTAGCTGGTGTTTCTGCCCCCTTTCCCAGTCCGTGCCCAGCAGCCAGCACACCGTGTTCTAAAGCATCAACCTGATCTGTCACTCTCCTGTTCCAAACCTCCCTACGGCTTCCCATTCACACTCCGAATTAAATCCATGCTCCTTCCCACAGCCATGACACACGACACGGTCTAGCCCTTGCCTACTTGGTCTTTGTGTTCCTCCGTCGTTGTCCCCAAGACACACCAAACTCATGGGCCCTTGCCATTCATTGATCTTGCTGCCGGGACTGCTCTTCCCCCCTGGCTCCGCATGGCTGTCTTCTTGACACTCTTCCCTCCTCAGAGAGAAATTGCCCAAGCCCACCTCAAGTAACCACTCAAGTCACTCTGACGCTATCCTTTATTTGCTTCATAATGCTTAATTGAATCTTCTCCCCACCTCCTCACCCCTGAAGACACGCGCCCAGCAGCTGCTGCGGCTCTGCGCCGACAGCACCTTGACTGGCTGGGTGTGAAGGGCGTGTCATCCCTGTCTCCTCGTGTGTCGATATTTAAGCAACACTGAGGAGTGACTGATGCACGGCACCTGTGCTCAAGTTAAGAAACTACACGAATGGGAAGCGTCCGGGGGGCTCTGCTGGTGAAGTGTCTGCCTTTGACTCAGGTCATGATCTCAGGGTTCCAGGATTGAGCCCCACATGGGGCTCCCTGCTCAGCCGGGAGCCTGCTTCTTCCTCTCCTCCCTGCTTGTGCTCTCTGTATCTCTTTTTCTCTCAAATAAATAAATCTTAGAAAAAAAAAAAAAACAACTGTGAATGAAATAACTTGATAAGCCTCTGGTCAAGGAACCTAAAATTCAATCGGCATTTTTCACATGGGTCAGTTGCCCATGACCTGCCCTTAAATACTGCTGAGCTGTTGAGGTATAAATATATCATTTTAAAGAGGATTAGGAGCCATCCAGAGAAACGATAGCTGGAAGTGAGTAACAATAGCAAGGATTTAAGGAGGGCAGGGTTAGGCATTGAGCAGGGATTTGCACAGAGAACCCTGGGGATCGCAGGCAGTCAGCCATAAGCCTGGCTCCAGCAGCTGAGAAATGTTTGAGAGCCACAAGCTGCAGTCTGCTGAACCCTGGATGGGCCTGGCCTGAAGGCCTCCTGTAAACCATCTCCATGCCGGTTGTTCTCGTGACCCAGTGGGACCCCCTTGCTGAAGCCTCAACACTCCTGCTGCCCCATCGGACACTTAGGACCAGTGTCAGCCCTGAGACCACAGGGATTGCCTGTGTGTTATGCTTCTTGCCTTTATTCACACCCATTTACATCTTTTATTCGTTAGGTATCTCCCCCCCAATCTCTTTACTTCTTTTTAAGTCAGCTCCACGCTGAGCGTGGAGCCCA
The DNA here is from genome assembly GCF_002007445.2 of Ailuropoda melanoleuca. Lineage (NCBI taxonomy): Eukaryota > Metazoa > Chordata > Mammalia > Carnivora > Ursidae > Ailuropoda > Ailuropoda melanoleuca. The sequence goes on from NC_048236.1 coordinate 1,074,234, forward strand.
ATACAGGGCTTGAACTCATGACCCTGAGATTAAGACCTGGACTGAGATCCAGAGTCTCATGCTTAACCTACTGAGCCACCCAGGCTCCCCCAAACTCTTTACTTCTAAGCTTTAGGGAAATGAGCACATTTTGCTCATGTACAAGGCGAAATGAATTTGGATTTTAGGTTTGAACATTCTGCATTGAATATGTGGGTATCTGAGTACTTCCTACCCCTTCTAGGCTGTCCCTGTCTTGAACTGGAACTCACACCAATCAGCTGCACTTTTGGTCTCAGCTTCTTCTGTGAACTGGGTGACCGAGTGAGCTAGTCATCACTTGGTTCCCTCTCCTGTAAACTGGAGGTGATAATTATAACTACTTTACTGGGTTGTTATGAAGATTAAGTAACAGCATCTGTAATGACCATGCAAAATGCTTGGCATAATGGGTGGTGGTGATTATAATAAGCATGTTATGCGCTTTCTCATCTAAATTAAACTTTGCATCAACTTCAGTGAGTAAATGAGACTTTGTAGCCACTGCAGTGTTGCCCTTGCCTCAGAGACACTGAGGTCCTTGCCAGCTGCTTGTGAGCAGTACCCACACACGCAAACACACGAGCCTCACCGGATCTGCACCGCCACCCGGTTGACAGCTGTCACATACCGGATGTCTGTTACCCGTCCGGGGTGAGAGGCGCTGCTAAGCGATCTAATTGAACACTCCTAACCTTCGTAAGTAGGTATGGTTTCCCGCATTTTACTAATGAGTACACTGAGGCTCTGACAGGGTTAAGTATCCCACCCAAGTTTAAGGCAGTTAGGGGGTCAAACTCTTACCTGACTCAGGCCTGACTCCGAAGGCTTTGTTTTCTCTACTCTGCTACTCGTTCATGTTGCGGTAAAACTAAATATCATCACGTAGGAAAGGAGCGACGGCAGCTTTAATAAGAAGGAATGTTAGGAGATTAGACTACTGGCTGAAAATAACTGCTGGATGTATTTACTGTGACATGTTTGAGTGGCCAAGGGAACCCGTCCATGATTTGCTTTGAAAGCATCAAAACTAGGCCCTGACTGAGTCTGATCTATGGAGGTCTATCAATAACTTTAAACAGAGGGTAAGATTATTTTATTTAATATAAAAATATATCTAGATCAGAGAAAGCAACAATGAACCCAGGGTTACACTTCAGTAACAAAAATAATCTCACTTCCTACCACCTGCCTTGTGATCCATTCAATGAGGTCCTTTTCTCTCATGACCTCCCTTCCCCACATGGACAAAACATGGGTACTTGGGAATTAATTCTGATTTTCAAGTAGGCATTTTTCTAGGGAGAACCAATTAAAAAAAGCCTGTCAGGATGAAGAAATCGTCTTGTTTATTCAGGAAGTAGGTTTCAAATATGCCAAATACTTTTGTCAAAGAAATACCACTAGTTTTTGTTATGTATGTAGTTTATTTGTATATTCACCTTAAAACAAGATTTTAATGTCATCTGAAGTGCTAAGCTAAGTAATCTGGTTTATAGACTGATTTCATCTGAAAACAGCTCGAAGTTGATGCATACCTTTAAAGGAGCTCACACGCAGAGTCACTGGAGGCAAATCTGTATAAATCATCTTNATTCACCTTAAAACAAGATTTTAATGTCATCTGAAGTGCTAAGCTAAGTAATCTGGTTTATAGACTGATTTCGTCTGAAAACAGCTCGAAGTTGATGCAAACCTTTAAAGGAGCTCACACGCAGAGTCACTGGAGGCAAATCTGTATAAATCATGATACAGTGATTAATATTGTTTGTACACACACACGAAGCTTAGGTGTGGATCTATATTTAAGAGATTATTTCAAGTAAAAATGGGTCACAGATTGCTGCTTTGCTAGATATAGTTCCATCATTATTGCTCGTTTTATCGGCTAGTTCTTAATCCCGAGGCTTAAGCCTGGGACGAGGATGCGTTAGGCATTTGTGAATGACACCGCCAACAACTGAGCTGTGAAGTGAATGAGGTCACGGGGCAGAAGGCTGTAACTGTTCTCATGTTACCGACAGTACTGTAAGTCTGATACATAAGCAGTATGCATTCAAAACGCTGACACCTGATAGTAGGTCGGGGAAAAGAGAACCGGGACTCCAGTTTAAGGGGGGAAAAACTGAGAAGTCATAAGGACCCCAAAGATGTGAAGGAAACTGCAAGAAGACATGGACCCGACTGTGCTGTAAAAAGGAAATGAATCACTCCCTTGGGGTTGATACACCAGCAGTTTCAGCACATCGTAGCCTTGCCTCTTTCAGGCCTTTAACTCTGATTTAATTTCATGGAAAAGTAGACCTCTCCAAACAAAAAGAATGCCATTTACCAAAAGAAAGAGGCCTTAGCAATGTGAGGCTTAATAAGGAAATTATGTATCTGTGCTCTGCACAGTTTTCAAAAGCCATTATTTCCATTCAATGTCTGGTATTTTCTACAGTGCTGGTTACAGAGCTAACAAAATAAAAGCCTATTGAATGAATGAATCACAGGATGAAAAAAGTGATAGTGATTTCTCAAGAGCTCAAATTCCTTAACGGTGATCCTTCCAGGAGGCCTGGTAAGGGTTTGGGCAGCAAGACGAGTTCAGTGCATGCCACCACTGTGCGCGAGCTGCTGCATGGTATATTCACGGTCGAGAATGTCACGCTTCAATGAGGTAAGATTTGGAGGTTACCATCCCCAAACTAGCATCTGCCAGCTCGCGCTGAGGTACATACGAAGAACTTTAACTGTTCGGTGTTAAATTAACCAAATTAACCGAAGGTTCCTTCTAGGTGGCTCAAAAGAGAAAATGTGCGTAAGGAATATTTCAAACATTCACTTTCAGGTGAAATGATACAAGTTAAAATCAGTGCGAACTAATCCTTGAACAGTAACAGAGCAACAAAATATAAACTCAATTTTTTTGCTGCACAGTAGTCAAAGTGGTTTGCTCACATTTGTTAAAATCAGAACTGAAATGATGATGTGTACAGAACAGGTCAAGTGGTTTTTCACTATAGTCCAGTGTGTCACTGAAATTCCACCCCTTGCTTTGAGCAGATCAGCATGTGGGCTCATGTGGGCTCGACGGAGCGGTCAGGTGGACTCACGGTCGCCCCGAATGGAAGCCTCTCTATGTCAACACATATGTCTGACCCCGTCTCGGGGCCAATGCTGGCACCAGTGCACTCACTGAGCCTTTAGGACTTGCTGCCTTCTTTTTCTTCTGGTACCGTTTCCCAGACTGGCTCCTTGATGTGTTCTGGTAATTGTTCTAATTTGGTCTAAAAAGAGAAAAACAGAACTGTAACACAATGTGGACTTAAATCTTCAGCCACAAATTGGATTTATTCATTTGTTCCCTCGAGTCCTCCTATCTTCTTTTTTCCTTTTACCCCCCTCATCTCTGTGTAGGGCTCTGAAACAAAAGACGACCTGGAATGGTATATAAAACACTCTCACGCAGACAGCCTATTTGACCCTCAGTGATCTCCAGGGACTGCCGAGGAATGGGGGCCCCCTGCCTACAACTACTATGGGGGAGGGAGACTCCAGGGGCGGCTTGGGGAGGACGTGGGCTGCACTGGCAGGGTTCTGCTGGGCTGCCAGCGCTGCACAGGGGGGCAGAGACCCCAGCCACTGTGGCAACTCTGGCTCCGGTCGCCTCAGGCACTCCCCGCCACTCAGTGGGCCGGGACAGGGCTGCAAGTATCAAAACAACAATATAGATCTCTCTCCAACGGATCTAGAAATTCAAGTCATACCTTTGTCACTTCCATGGCAACTCCTTCAGGTAAGTTACGCTGAATATATTCCAAGTAGACATCTGCCGTACTTCCAGTTAGATGTTCTAACTAAAATTTCAAACATGAAATTGGTTCATGATATGCTGTTAAAGCAGAAATTTTAAGTTTTCTTTTTTTTAGTAAAAGCGGTATAGCCTTTTGTCTGTGAAATCTTAGAGGAATTCCATTTTTTTTTTTTTTTTTTTTGAGAGAGAGAAAGCGCGCATGCTGGTGGGGGTGGGAGGGGCAGAAGGAGAGGGAAAGAAAGAATACCAAGGAGCTCCATGCCCAGTGCAGAGCTCAACTCGGCTCGATCTCATGACCCTGAGACCATGACCTGAACTGAAATCGAGAGTCAGACGCTTAACTGACTGAGCCATGCAGGTGCCCCCAGACTTCCAGTTTAAAAGGAAAAAAGTATTGGGGTGCCTGCATGGCTCAGTTGGTTAAGCAACTGCTCTTGGCTCAGGTCATGACCTTGGGGCCCTGGGATCGAGCCCCACATCGGGCTCCCCACTCAGAGGGGGGTCTGCTTGTCCCTCTGCAACCCCTCCTCCCCCGCTCATGCACTCTTGCTCTAATAAAATCTTTAATAAAGAAATAAATAAAAGGAGAGATGTATAGATCTTCTGGTTGACTGGAAGGGGAGAGCACGGCCCAGAACACCTTAAAACCAGGGCTCTATGGAACCCAGCTGGCAAGTGTGATATTACAGCAGTATACCTGTTTGTTTTCATTACATTTACTAATAATCATTTACTACGTAACGGGAGCATCCTAAGTGCTTTCGATAAATATCTCGTTTAATCCTCACACTGACTTTATGAGATGCATACCATTATTACTCTCATTCCACAGATGAAGGAACCGAGGCGCAGATCACCCAGCTGGTACGTGCCAGTACTTGGACCTGACTGACTCCAGAACCCTTGCTCTCCTTAATCACAGGACTATGCTGACCCTACTGGATGCACATGAGTAACTGATGAGCGAAAAATGTTAATGCTTCCCATCGTGGACATGGAAGACCCATTAGTGTGCGAAAAGAATCACTAGAACTATGTAAAAACTTGACTAGAATTTATGAAATATAAGCAAAATTCTTCCAGTTCTTTATTATTTTATGAAAATTAGCATAATCTGCATTGCTAGGTTAAAGTATGAACTACTCTAAAGGATGGCTTTATTCGAGTCTGACTTCCTATCATTTACCTTCTCTACAGCTGTCGGTCACGGGCTGACCGACAGGAAGTCCACGCAGTCAACGTTAAAGGGCAGTTACAATGTGCTCGTGTGAAATTCTGGGCATTTCACAAATGCTTGAATGTCTGAAATAAACTCACCTCTAAACATCTGTAAAGTGTTCTCATTTCATACTGAACTCTGTGCTTCTTGAAAATATGCACTGATTTGAGAAGAGTAAACCGCTCTATTTTCCTTGGAGGTTCATGTCTGAAATGTCAATGGGCAAAACAACATACTTAAGCTAAGTGATGTTGAACACTGAGTCACTGATATCAAAGCATGATTCTGCAGTTTTGTAGGTGAGGCTCATACGCAATTATAGGCATTAGCTGCCACTTACAGACTTCCAGCTGTCAAGACTGTCATGCGTAAGAGCTGCTGTCACAAAGCTCAGGCCAAAATAAACACAGCACACAGCAATGCGAACAGATATTCCACAGACCCCAAACGAGCCTTGGCGTGCAAGGGCACAGGCATATGCCTCCGGCTTTTACCCTCCCCCCTGCCCCGAAGTCCGGTTCTGACCAAATGTATGAACTGTGAGGAGTAGCACTAGTGTGTTGCTGTGTGTGCTGTTTTAGGGGATTCTGCAAATCCACCCATAACCACAAAACTAAAAAGTCTGTTATGGGAAAGGTGTGGGTTCCTTCTGTTTCCTTATAAGGCAAGACTGGCAAAGCCCTAAATGCGTCTTGCCCAGCATCAGAAGGGGCAGGTGACTAGACGAAAGAGGTGTGGTAGCCCCCCCCATCCATGGTTTTGCTTTCAGCAGTTTCCGTTGCCCGTGGTCAACCATGGCCCAGAAGCAGATGACAACCCCTCTGCGAGAGTCAGAAGGTTAATAGCAGCCTAACGTGACATCACAGAGCCTGCATCATTCACTTCCCTTCATCTCATCACCCGGGCATTTTATCATCTCACATCATCCCAAGGGTGAGTACAGCACAAGATATTTTGAGAGAGGGAGAGAGACAGAGAGCACACTCACGTAACTTTAACTACAGTATATTGTTGCAATTGTTCTATTTTGTGACTAGTTATCATTGTCAATCTCTACTGTGCCTAATAAATCACTTCACCATGGGCATATAGGTATAGGAGAAAACAGGACATGGTGGGTTCGGTACCACGCACAGTTCCAGGCATTTGCTGGGGGTCCTGGAAGTATCCTCCATGGATAAGGGGGAGACTACTATAGTTATACTTGACCCAGCAGTGATTTCAAGGCCATATGAAGCTTGCCTTGCTCCTGTATGAAATGACTGGGCGAGTGATGTTTCTGAAGGCAGTTTTGAAACAACAGTATATTAGACAAAGATCATCAGAGTCCAAAACATTGCTTGTTCACCTAATTCACCACCCTGCCCCATGGAGTCCAGACATGACGGCTTCGTGGGTCTTCTTATGTCTGCGCAATTGCTAAAGAAAGGATTTCCTTTATTTTCCTTGTTCACTCATTCTAGTATTTAAAAATTCTAGTTGACAGGAATACTGATTAGGATACTATGACAAACCTAAACTCTACCCACTGTGAGTTTCTATACTATTTTAGGGGGCTCAGACCTAGCTGGGATCAGCACCATTTCGTTAGAGCAGCTAACAGGTCAGATTAGGAAAGATCATACTTACACTTTAATAGAGATACCAAGTTCTTTTGCAGCAAGCACGGCAAAATATTCATAACTGTCCAATACAGCCTTATCATGGCCTTTTACTAAAACTGACAGGCGCTTGTATAATGTATCTGGTTCATCAGAAATGGTTATCTACGATTTTAAAATCAAGAAGAAAAGTTTCAGTTATGGTTCCTCTAATATTTATAACTGGAAAATTTCATGTATTATCCACAATTGAACAATTTCAGAGTTTACTAATAAATGAGGAGAAAAATGCTGAGTAACATCTTAATACTATTAGCTTAATTACCTAGCTACTATCACATTCAGATCTCCACAATGACTCTTACAATCCGTGAAAATATAGTTTAAATCAAAAGGACTTTCAAGCAACCTACAAAGTCACGAGAGGAACCTTCTAACTTCATAGTTACTGAGCCCCGAATACACAAAGGGAGAGGGTTTTGGGGTCTGTTAACAAAGTAGCCTGGTCACAAGGTCGGAATAGACTTGGACTGGGAATTAACAGGCAAGTCCCAGCATTTCACTGCACTGCAGTTTGCCCATATGTAAGATAGGGTCACAGCTATGCTAGAGTGCACAGCATCGCTGTAGCGAACTGTAAGTTAACACAGATTAAAGTGCTTATAAATTATAAAACGTTGTCATACAAAGGCAAGCTATTGCTATCTGTACTTTTTATTAGGTTTTGGGTTTTTCTTTTTCTTTAAGATTTTATTTATTTATTTGTCAGAGAGAGAAAGAGAGCACAAGCAGGGGGAGCGGCAGGCAGACGGAGAAGCAGGCTCCCCGCTGAGCAGGGAGCCCCATGCTGGACTCAATCCCAGGACCCTGGGATCATGACCTGAGTCGAAGGCAGACACTTAACCGACTGAGCCACCCAGGCGTCCCTTATTAGGTTTCATTCATGTATGTTTACCTGCCCTAATAAAAAAACTACTCATTTCTAATTAAGATGTTACAGCACTGACTGTACATTTAACTTCTCCCTCTTCCACTCTAATACTTAAAGATCTTAGGAATAATGGGTCTGACATTTCTGACTTTCTTCCAAGAGATGAATTACATTCCCCTTCATTCATCCATTAGACCAGTAATTTATCTTACTAATCCAATGATTCAGGGTTAAATTACTTCACTCCTGAAAGAAGATCTACTTATTAACCAGGAAGCTAGCTAGACATTTACTCTCAATTACCCCAAATAGGGCTGCTGGAAGAAGAGAATACAGTGATATTCTGTATCATAACTCGTGGGACAAGGAAAAGGGAATACAGCCCCAAGATGTGTTTTGATTGGTCCCTTCAGGGTTTTAAAGATAGTCTGAATCTGTCATGATAGGTAAAATCAAGAGATTTTGAATAAAAATTTGGATTTCAGGTTAGCTTGGAAAATTTAAGACCATGTGACATCACTAGGTCTAACTTCTCACACGGCAACATGTGGCTGGAGTTACGTGGCAGCTTTCTCATTTATAAAGGGCACAGACTGTCACTGTGCCCACCCCAACACCTTTCCTTACAGGCCTGCCCATGCAAAGATCTGACGTAGAGACCCAGGGTTCATATGTACTGTCATGGAAATATAGCCGGTATCTACTCAGTGAAAAAAATCAAAAGAGCAGTACATTACGTGTAACACAATTCTATTTCAGTGAGCGTGCGTATGGATAAGATGATTACACACAGACAAATGTGTAGAAGGAGTCATACCAAACTGTCAAAAGGGATGATGATTTTTGAGGGGTGGAACTGAAAAGATTCAGAATTTGGAAGGACTGTTTAAACCACAATTTACACAAAAACTGGGTTGATAAACCATGGTTTTTACTTAAAGGCAACAAGGTTACACAGCCACTTCTAGATTTTCTTTGCTTGTGGGAATGTTCTTCCTCACTGCGAACAATAAAGGACTGTCCAGGCCCAGGCTTGATGCCTTCAAGTGGACGTAAGCCTCTAAGAAAAACCTTTTCTATAACATAATATCAAGTACTCTGCTTGATTAATCATGACAACCCTTCACATTGTGCTGAGCTGAAGCAAAAGTCTGCTTATGCCCACAGTGATGGTTATTTGGGGTAAATAACTGATTCCTCGACTCCGTGATAGATGACATGAGCACGCAGAGACATTAGAGAGTACTTCACTCAGGCACACCATGCACCTGCCAGTATTCGAGAACAAAACATTTATTCATAAAGTGTTTGGGAAACAGCCCCAAATGAAATAATGACAAAAATTTATTGCTAATATAGCTCCTTACCAAGAAATAGGGAGTACATACCGTAGGCTTGGTCAAATCCTTGGGAATATCAACGTGTAGGTTTGAAAACTGTACCCATTTCATACTGGTACTGCTATATGTGGAAACAAAGAAAAACCTAAGTGAAACAGCGCAAAAGCCCATTTCCTTATTCAATTTAGCACATCCAATTATATACTTACAGGAGAAAGCCACCAGTTCTGGCTGTACTGCTCTTAGAACTGTTTGCAGAAAAATTCCTTGAACCCTAAAAAAAAGGGGGAGCATGTGTTAGAATTAAAGTCAATCCTCAAACATTCATAGTTTCCACTAAAAAAATCAAAAGATATACAACGCTTCAAATTAAGGGCTATCCCATTATTTCAGATGAAGATACTAGGTAACTAAAATGCCAGATTAGATTTCATTTAAAAACAAGAGGACAACTACAGAGTTGATAATCAACTAGAGAATCTGTATGTCTTAAAGCTTTGGAGTAAAAACTTTTTTAAACAGCAATTTACACAGACACACACAAGCAATTCTCACATTGAAGCAACACCTATGATTTAAATATGTGGACATCAAGGAAAAACTGACTTCATTTTCCCATTATTTTTTTATAGATTAAATGTACTTTAATACTTATCTTGTCTATTCCTAATAAAGTCTCTTTAATTTATTAAGAGCTAAAATAAGAATTCTAAAGTACCCTTTTTTTGAAGCTTTCATATATTTTTTTCTAACCATATGTTTCTTGGCTTGGCTGGGAGAGCTTAGCTTATAAATAAACTGAAATTCACAGTGAAACTGACACCCATCTTACACCACTGCCGCACCTCATACTCCCAGCAACCTAGGCTTTCCAAATCCTTTATTGTCAGCTCCCCCTGGTGGACGAAACTTCTGGTTGTAGGAGACCTATAGTACTATATATAATAATGTCATTTGCCATCTGTTTCCCCCTTGAGCTTTCCTGAGATTTAAAAATGTAACCTGAGAGGGGTGCCTGGGTGGCTCAGTCGATGAAGCATCTGCCTTCAGCTCAGGTCATGATCCCAGAGTCCTGGGATGGAGTCCCACATAGGGCTCCTTGCTCAGCAGGGAGCCTGCCTCTCCCTCTGTCTGCCACTCCCCCTGCTTGTGCACTCCCCCTGCTTGCTCACTACCCCTGCTTGCGCACTCCCCCTGCTTGTGCTCACCGTGACAAAGAAAATCCTTAAAAAAAAAAAAAGTTGGAGCCTAAAGTGCTGTTACAACCACCAATGAACCTTAAGAATTTTTTTAAGGTTTATTTATTTATTATTTATTTATTGATGTGGTGGCAGGCAGAAGAAGAGGGATGGAGAATCCCAAGCAGACTCTGCACTGAGTGTGGAGCCTGACACGGGGCTTGATCTCACGACCCTGAGATCCTGACCTGAGCAGAAACCAAAAGTTGGATGCTTAGGGGCACCTGGGTGGCACAGCGGTTAAGCGTCTGCCTTCGGCTCAGGGCGTGATCCCGGCGTCATGGGATCGAGCCCCACATTAGGCTCCTCCGCTATGAGCCTGCTTCTTCCTCTCCCACTCCCCCTGCTTGTGGTCCCTCTCTCGCTGGCTGTCTCTCTCTCTGTCAAATAAATAAAAATAAAATCTTAAAAAAAAAAAAAAAAGTTGGATGCTTAACTGACTGTACCACCCAGGTGCCCCCGGCCTTAAGAAGTTCTTAAGTTTTTTTTGTTTTTTGAGGGGATGGAGCAGAGTCTGGGGAGTCCAGGTGCCTTCGTAGTTCAACATTTCAACCTCTACTGCCGCCTGACTTTTCTTTAAGAACACTGGTTCTCAAAGGATGGTCTGAGGACCTGAGGGGCCCACGAGACACTTTCAGGAGGCCTGGGAAATTAAAACTATTTTCATAATAACAGCTGTTGTTTGCACTTTTCCACTCTCACTCTCAACCGTGTACAGCAAAGTTTTCTAGAGGCTACATGCTATGTGATAAAGCAACAGACTGCGGAAGCAGACAGGAGAATCCAGTTGCCCTCCATTAAGCCAGACATTAAAGAGTGTGAAAACCAATAAAGGGAAAACCTCATCAGAGTAGAGTAGGGAGACTAGAAGGGGGAGCCATACCACTGAATGCCAATTATAGAATTGTCAATTATAGGCCCCAACAGGAAAAGACATTCACTGAGTCTTCAACAAGAAATCGACTACCTCTTGCGACTCAGCCAATGAAAAGCCATCACTCTGAACTCTTGCTTTTCTCCACTGGACTTTCATTCAAAACCCTTCCCATCTTCTTCCTTTTTCTCCATAAAATAATGTTTCCCTTCTTTGTTTATGGGACTTGCCTATGGTTTTGCAATAGCTTGCATGTCCCAAACTGCAATTCTCTGTCATTCCCAAATAAACCAATTTTTACTGGTAAAATAACTTTCATTTTTAAGGTCAACATTACTTAGTGATGAGAAGGGGGATCCAGGAATGACCCTCAACAACTCCGGGGCTGGTGAGCAAACAGGTGCCAGGGCCCACAGAGCCAATGAAGCTCACTGCTCTCTTACCAACCCTAGAGTTGGAGGCTAAGTTTCTCCTGGACTTAGAGCCCTACTCTCTTTGTTTTGAGCTCTCCAGGCTTTACTTGGGATCTGTTTTAAGGCTCTGTCCTTTCAGAGAGTACTTGTCTGACCTTGGTCTGACTGCTTTTCGGAACCAGGCGGCTCCTGTTGTAACTGTGCCTGCTTGAAACTGTGTTACTTCTGGTCTACCTCCTTTCCGGAACGGGGCTGTTCCTACTGGTTCTGTGCCTTTGGTCTGACTCCTTTGGAACCAGGGTGTTCCTGTTGAAACTGCTGTTCAGGAATTTTTCTTTTTTTACTCTAGAGAGAAACCTCTAAGAAACAAGATCCCCACTCATTAAAATACTTTGCGGGCAGCTCCCCTTCTGGAACACTGGTGGTTTTATGTTTAAAAGCTGCGGTTCCTCCTCATGCCCACGTCTAACTAAATGAACTGACTTAATATTACAAAAGTAATTTAGAACTTCAGTGGCCATTACGGGGAACTTTTTTGGTTTCCTCAAAACTAAACCAGGCAGCCAAATCTCCAAAATTGTCGAAACTGAATGGGATGCCTATTTTGATTGGTATCTTAAAGCTTCCAAGCATTATCAAGGAATCTAAAATTGCCTCTCTGCAAAATAAAATTTCTAGACTCACTGAGGCAAAGACAAAAAGGCTCCTGAGTCTGAGGGACACCCCCCCACTCCCAGGAGTGTGGCAGCCACTTTATGCTCAGGCCCCACCTGTGGCGCCATCACCCTCCTCCCCCTTCTGGTGCCTCCACCTCGTCTACACCCTCAATCTCCCCATTCTACTTCTCTCGCCAAACTTCCCTTTGCACCCAAACCTCACCCTGCCCCCTCCTCTACTGAACCTGTCAAAACCCGCCCCTTTGAAGCTAAATCTTTGTAAGACTTTTTAAAAAAATTTTTGAGAGGGGGCGCCTGGGTGGCACAGCGGTTAAGCGTCTGCCTTCGGCTCAGGGCGTGATCCCAGCGTTATGGGATCGAGCCCCACATCAGGCTCCTCTGCTATGAGCCTGCTTCTTCCTCTCCCACTCCCCCTGCTTGTGTTCCCTCTCTCGCTGGCTGTCTCTATCTCTGTTGAATAAATAAATAAAATCTTTAAAAAAAATTTTTTTTGAGAGAACATGCATGCGCCCAAGTGGGGGGAGAGGCAGAGGGAGAGAGAATCTCAAGCAGTCTCCCTGTCGAGTGCGGAGCCAGACGCGGGGCTCGATCTCACAACCCCAACCCAAAATCAAGAGTCAGATGCTTAACCAACTGAGCCACCCAGGCGCCCCTAAAGTTAAATCTTTTGAGGATCCAAATAACCCCCAAATTCTTTATGCTCCCTGGAACGATGCAGAGTTGAGAGCCATAGTTAAAGTTTCTTATGGTGACTGAGAACCCCCATAGGTTTGCAGAAGCATTTCACATAGTTATTCAAACTTACCAACCTGGTTTCTCAGATTTTCTAGCAAGTAGCCCACATGCATGTTGGTGGGGGCCAGGCCAAATACTGGCTGTACCTAGCCCGATGGGAATGTCTTGAAAGGAGTTTAGAGGAACAGACCCCTAACTTTTGGTAAGATGCCAGAACATTCACTGGAGATCTCCACCAAGCAATTACTTACAGTAGCTTTTCCTAACCCTGTTGATTGGAACAAAATTCAGTCTTGCATACAAAAGACTGATGAACCTGTTCATGACTATTATAATTGCTTTCAGATTGTTTTCGAAGAAAATTCTGGTCTTCCTTCTGATGTTGAATCCATCAGGGTAATGTGACTCTTAATGGGCTGAACTGGGCTAACTCTTTTAGTTAAAAAAAAAAAAAAAACCAAGATGGAGTGCGAAACTGTGTTCACTCCTGATTTAATTTGGAAAAACAGCTTGCTAGTACCCTAGCGCAGTCACCTCAAAGAAAGACCACTAAAATTCTTAATTTTCTTTTCATCTACTTTTTTTTTTTTTTTAAAGATTTTATTATTTATTCGACAGAGATAGAGACAGCCAGCGAGAGAGGGAACACAAGCAGGGGGAGAGGGAGAGGAAGAAGCAGGCTCATAGCAGAGAAGCCTGACGTGGGGCTCGATCCCATAACGCCGGGATCACGCCCTGAGCCGAAGGCAGACGCTTAACCGCTGTGCCACCCAGGCGCCCCCTTTTCATCTACTTTTTTAAGTAGGCTCCATGTCCAGTATGGAGGCCAATGTGGGGCCTGAACTCATGACCCCAAGATCAAGACCTGAGCTGAGATCAAGAGTTGGACACTTAACCGACTGAGCTACCCAGGCACTCCAAAATTCTTAATTTTCAACTCCAACAAATGAAGGCCCTTAAACAAAACCAAAAACTTCGTAGTTTCTACTACTATTGCAAAGAGCCAGAACACTGGAAAAAATATTGTTACCAGGGTGCCTGGGTGGCTCTGTTGGTTAAGCGTTTGCCTTTGGTTCAGGTCATGATCTCAGGGTCCTGGGCTCAAGCCGTGCATCAGGCTCCCTGCTCAGTGAGGAGTCTGCTTCTCCCTCCCTCTCTGCCCCCCCCCGCTTCTTCTCTCTCTCTGAAATAAATAAATAAAATCTTAAAAAAAAAAAAAAAAAAAGACTGTTACCATCTTAAGCGCTCCAGATGCCTTCAGCCCTCTACAGCCAGCTTTTCCAAAGTCCTCATTCCCAAGACGGGGCTGCGAGGAACTACAGGGGCTCTTCCCAAAACTTCCTCTTATGTGGTTCAGAAAAACCACTGCTCAGATCAGGAATAAAGTCTTCATCCTTACTGACACCAGAACTACACTCCTGGTGCTCAGCCCCAGTGCTATAAAGCAGTCCCTGCCTTGGAGTTCTAGAACAGTTCAAACAGGTCTCTAACAAACTTCACCAGTTTCCTGTCTCTGAACCTGTTCTCTTCGGTCTAGGTCCTTGAGGAAATGCGGTAGATACACACCCTTTTCTCCTTAGTTCCTCTGCTCCTATTCATTCACTGGGCCAAGATTTTCTATAAATATATCACGCTGGAATTTCTTTCTCTCAAAAGAGGGACATAATTCTAGCATTTGACAGTAGTAATCAAAATGGCCAACCAGGGGGGTTAAATGACCTTTTGACACCTTTCATTTGCTCCACATCTGACAGCACTGTAGTTGCATCTGGGGACACTGTCTGTCCCTATTGGGACAAGTCCTCTTTCTGGGCAAAATCTTCAACTGATTGACAAAATCCACAGTGCACTTCCCATCAAGATTCAAACAGATCCCTCAAAACCTCCCCCCAGAATGAACGAATATCCTATAAATAAAGAAGCCCTGTAAGGCATCAAGCCTGTAACAGAAGATTACAAAGCTCAGGGCCTCATTATCCCCTGCACTAGTCCTAGTAACACCCCTATTTTACCTGTGAGAAAACTCAGTGGCCAAGGAAGGAGGTCTGTCTAGGGCCTCTGAACAATACGTTGTTATCCCTTGGCCCCTGTTGTTCCGAACCCCCATGTGTTGCTGACATCCATTCACACTGAAAGCAAAATTCTCACTGTCATTGATATACGTCGTGTATTTTAGCATCCCAGTTGGTAAGGACAGACAGTATCTCTTTGCTTCCACTTGGGAAGGATGGAAAGACACCTGGACGGTAAGGCCTCAGAGTTGCAGAGTCCTTACTTCTCACCAACCTTAAAAACGGATTTGGACAACAGCCTTCTGCAGGCCCTGCTTTGTTATAATACGTAGATGATTTGCTTTTCTGCTGCCTTTCTCAAACCGCTTCTCAGTAAGGCAGCATCTACCTATCAAAGCTTTGGGCCTTGGCCTTAAAAGAACACAAAGTCTCTGAAGAAAAAACTGCAGTTCGCTCAAAGTCAGGTTTGATACTTAGAGCACTTGATCTCAGAACAAGGACTACATTGGATCCAGGGAGGCCTCATACCATCCTGAACTTCCCCAGACCTAAAGGCAAGTGCCAATTCTGAGGTTTTCTTGGACTGGCTGGCTGCTGTCGAAATTGGATTTGAAACTTCTTTTACGGCTCCATCTCTATATGCTTTACTAAAAAAAAGAAAAATGACAAACCCAGCCCTATTATTTGGAAAAATCAAGAATACAAAGCTTTTGGGATTTTAATAAAGCCCCCTGCCCCTGCCCTCAGATATCCTAATTACCAACTTCTCTTCTTACTCCTTGTATGTGGAGGGGAAAGAAACACCCTTGGGAGTACTCATCCCAAAACGTGGGGACCATGCTGGGCCTATAGGTTATTGTAGCCAATAACCAGACCCTGTAGCAGGGGGATATTCCCCTAATTTCTGAGCCATTCCTGCCACTGCACTTAGTTAGGGCCACTGAAGAAATAATCATGGGATCCCCTTTAACTATGCTTGAATTTTGGCTAAGGGTAAAGCTGCAAATTTATACCAACAGTAAGTATGCCTTTGGGGTAGTTCATAACTTTGGAATGTTAGGAAGCAGTCAAGAAGTTTCCTAATCTCCAATGGGGATAAAATTAAAAACATCTCCTATATCCAAAATTTATTTGATACCATACTTTGCCTGCTGCCCTGTTATTAAGGTTCCCAAGCATTCCAGACTCAACTCCCTGGGCACCAAAGGAAACCACCTCACTACTATTTTCAACAAAAACACTGCTTTCAAAGAAATCAATAACCAAACCTCTGTCACGGTCCAAAGGGATGTTCCCCAAAATGACAATTTGGAAAAATTAACCAGAGATACCCAACAATTGGCCCCAGAGAGGAAAAAACAATATTGGAAAGAGAATAAGTGTTGGCTTGATAAAAAGAGAACTGTGATTTGGACCAAATAACAATCTGGCCTTACCAGAAATTCTAACATCCCCACTACTTACCACTGTACATGTATTAAACCATTGGTCTACTGACAAAATGACAGCATCACGAACTAATATTCATGGGGAAATATTAATAAGGCTGCAAAAAAATGTCTACTTCATTCATCCCACCTGTCCAAAGTGCAATGCAAAGAAACCTGTTTGCATGAATTTCATACAACACCCCCGTTTCATGGATATAAATATGTTTTAGTCATGGTTTATATGTTTCTCACTGAACTAAACCTTTCCCTTATAGATAGGCCACTGCTTCTTCTGTGGCTAAAATTCTGTTAGAAACAATTATTCCTACCGGGGGAACCCCTCTTAAACTTCATAGTGACTGGGGAACCCATGTCACCAGTCAGGTGCTTTGACAAGTCTGTGCTGTTTGGCTGGTTTTACAACACTTTTATTGTATATATATCAGCCTCAGTCCTCAGGGTTAGTTAAACTAACAGTACTATTAGAACTCAGTTGGCAAAATTTGTAGAGACTCTCCAAATACCTTGGCCGAAAGCACTGCCATAAGTCCTTCTGAATCTCAGATCCACCCACACTGGAACGCAGACTCTCACTCTCTGAGCTTGTCACAGGATGCCCAGTGCACCTGGTCCCTGCCTCCTGGACCCACAACTGATAAAAGGATATATACGTCATATTGTAAAGGCCTCATTATTTCTATTAAAAACAACCATGCTTTGCTAGAGCAATCTCTTCACAGTGCACTCTGGGGAGATAGACCTTAACCATCACACCGTGCGACCTGGAGATTTCACCTACCGGAAAAGATACATCCAGACAGACTCTCTTTAACCTCGCTGGGAGGGACCTCATCGGCCACTGCGAACCAACCCCTGTGCTGCCAAACTCCAAGGGAGAGAATCCTGCGTTCACATGACACATCTAAAGAAAGCATCAAACCCTGACTGGGTCTGCACACTGTCTGATGACCTAAAGTAAACATTTCCGAAAACTGAAGATGTCACCTGAAGAGACAGCATTCCCAAGATGTCCAGGCCAAGCCTGTACACCTTTTCCTCACTATTTACTTCTACTATCTCTTTTGTGGAAAGAAAATGTCCTTGTCTGCATTTCCCAAACCCTTGTGAAAGCCGGAAACCTCTTCCTTTGATCATGGCCCTTGAAAACAGCTGCATCATTATCCTGTGACAAATTAGCCTTTCACGTGCCTTTTCTGAAGGCTGAGTCTCTTTGTTCATCTGGACTATTAACTTGACTCCAGCATCTTATCCAAATTCATGATCTCTGAATTTGCAACCTTATGTGCTGTATTATTGGATTACACTTGGTTCCAAACAGTTGTTTTGAGGTAATAATACTGTTTGCATATATCTTTAAGTTTTGCTATTTTTGCAAAAAGTTAATTAGCTACTAGCTTCATGTTTATGACTACATTGTATTTTCCCAAATGCACTCAGTTAATTATTTCACTGTGTTTTTGCAGTTTCACTATTTTGTCTTCACGGCTACTTTAAACAGGGACTTCCAGGAGGCATACATGATCCCAGTTTTGCCTCTGCAGGGGGAACTCCTCTCTCCTAAGTTGGAATAAGTGCCAATAAATATTTCAGTTGGCTACCTTCAGACTTAGGGTCCTGGTTTAGAACCATCATACAATTTGGAATAGTTATATTACATCTTTTGTATAATTATTTAAGTTTTGTACTTAGCCTGTCCAACTTTTGTAAAAACTATGTAACATATAAGGAGATGATCTCCAGTGCTTACTGGCTCGATAATGTCTTGATAGATGGAACTGCCTGAGCATTCTCCCTGCCACCCCTCCTTGTTACTTGAATGTGGCCTCAGTAGGCTTCCAATCTGTCCTTTCCCTTAGACATAAGACACGGCAACCCGGAAAAGTCCTTCCTGGTACTGAGGGACACAACTACTAAACATGGAAATCTGACTCCCAATCAGCAATGCTTTTGAAGAAAGATCTTAATCAAAAAAAGATGTAACAATAAAAGGAAACCTCACTCAAGGAGAGGTGGAGGCTAAAAGGGGAACCCACACTACTTAAAATCAATTACAGAAGAATTGCCAATTACAGGCCTCAATAAAAGAATCAACAGGAAACAATGATCAATTATAGGCCCCAACAGAAAAAGATGTACACTGAATCCTCTACAAGAAACTGACTACCTTCCAATTCAGCCAAGGAGAAGCCATTTTAACACTGAACTCTTGCTTTTCTCCAATGGACTTCCATTCAAAACAGCCCCTCCTAACTTCCTCCTTCTTTCTAAAATACAGTGCCTCTCCTTTATCTGGGGACTTACTTATGGTTTTGCCATAGCTTGCATGTCCCAAATTGCAATTCTGTTATTCCAAAATAAACTCATTTTTGCTGGTAAAGTCATTTTTAAGGTTTACAAGAAATTTACAAAAACATAAAACACTGCCACTCTTGGAACTAATTGTTTTGAAAAACTGAGTTATCTTTCCATAAAAGTTAATTAACATATGAGTTAATTTAATTTTTAAATAAATAAGCATTTTTAAGATTCTCAGTTTTATTTTCAAATAAGCTAAATATCCATTGCTAAAACCCACAAAAAACAAAAGCTCTTTGAAGTATTGGAGTGTTAAAGGGGTACTGAGGCCAAGAAATTTGAGAATCACTGCTTAAGTTTTTGCTTTGTCTCCAAAGAACGGCGAATCCTTAACCCATTCCTACGACTTCAGCGACTCTCATCTAATCTCAGAACCCCCGGATATCCGAGAAGTATCCCAATTTGGGTCCATGAGAGGTGTCTAAGATCTTGCACCAGTTCAGTCCCTAATTTTACCGAAGCAATTCTTCTCTGAGCTTCAGTTCGCTTTGCAAATCTGAAAGGAGGAGTTTGGAACATATGCTGTTCAATATTCTTTCCAGCTCTGACATGCTACGATTCTTCTTGTTCCCGTCTTTGCCCTCTTACGGTTTTATCCCACGAGAGAATTCGAAATAAAACCTGCCCCTTCTCGCCACCTTCTGGCAAACAATGCGCCAGGATGAGGAATAAATACCGGAGAAAATTTCAGATGGCCAGGACGACTTCTGGCAATCAGATGTTGTGGCTACTGTCCTGTCAGCCGGCTTAGCACCCCCAGCCCGCCACGTACCTGCCAGAGACGCCGGCACATGGAGCCGAGCGCCGCCCGCGCCGCCATCTTGCCGTCCAGGCCTCCCAGGACCGCTTCCGGGGTCACAGCTGCGTCCTCAGACTATAGAGTTCCGCAAAAGGAGAGAGTGTAGCCTTGCGTCCCGGCACCGAAACAACCATAGAGACACGATTCCGCGCTTTTTGAGGGTGGGGCTGAGAGGACAGCTGGCTTCCCTAGAGTCTGACGACTGGCCCGCGCTTGGTCTTGATAACATTGCATCAGCCCGTGTCTAGATAGTTAACTAAGTTTCTTCAGTGTTTCCTCTTCAAATCCTGTTTGTCTTATGTAGTTCCTGTTTTGTTGGAGGCAACGTAATACATGCTTTGAAAACTATATAGTTAATATATTAGCAGCAGTTATTTCTGGGTAGTGGATTATTAATGGTTGATTTATTTTCCTATTTATGTATGTTTTAAAATTTTAACAAAATTTGTGTTTCATTAAAAGGAAAAGTACCAGGGGTGCCGGCCTGGCTCAGTCACCAGAGCCTGTGACTCTTAATCTCAGGGTTGTGAGTTTGAGCCCCATGTTGGGTGTAGAGATTACTTAAAAATAAAATCTTAAAAAAAAAAAAAAAAAAGGAAAAGTACCGCTGCAATGAGTCTACGTCCCAACTCTTTACTTCATTTCAGTAGCCTTACTATGTTCCTTAATCCCATATTCCTTCCTCACACATCTGACATTTTTGTGCCCCCTGCCATCCTGTACACCACTGTCCTACAGATCTTCCTAAGTCTTCATTTCCTTAAGTTACTCTAGTATTTCAGAATTTACAATTGCTGCCATTACCCAGTACCACAAACCAAAAAGTTTTAAACCAAAAAATGTCTGGTTATTAATGTCCACCACAATTTAGCTCCAACTAAAAAGGCTTTTAACTGGGGTTTGCTATAATAAAAATCTTTTCCATTTGTGTAATTCTCTAAGCTTTATTTTCCCCAGGTGTTTTCACATATGCAATTCAGTGTAATGGGAAATTCTAGGCTTATAATTGGGAGATCTGGGTTTACCACTTAGCTGAGTGACTGTGGGCAAGTTACTTCTTCACGCTGAGCCTAAGTTTCTCCAATATCAACTAGAGATGATAACAATAGTTCCCACTTCAAATAGTTGCTATGCAGGATAAATGAGATGCTGGTGTGTGATGGTTTGGTATAATGACCAGCACATAATGATGCAAGGTAATGTCATCCACTGTTCGTAACATGAAGTTGCTTCTGGGGCGCCTGGGTGGTGCAGTCGGTTGAGCGTCCAACTCTTGGTTTCTGCTCCAGTTGGGGTCTAGGGTTCATGGAGTCAAGCCCTGCATTGGGCTCCGCACTTGGCCAGGAGTCAGCTGGAGATTCTCTCTCCCTCTGCCACTGCCCCCCCCATCAACCAGTCTTTAAAAAAATTGCTTCTATGTCACCTGCCTTGCAAGATTGTTGAACAGATTAAAAATAAAAAGATCAAGTTTATGAGAACGTTTTGTGCCATCTAACTAAAGTACTATGCACATATATCCCCCATCAAGTAGGTATCACTTACCCTACTTTGTAGGTAAGAGAACCAAGGAAGGAGTAGCATGATTCCCCAACATCACACAGATCGATGAGAATAGGAACAGAAACCAGCTTTGGGGCTCCTCAGACTAGCCTCTTTTCACTAGAACTCTGTCCGTGTGGAGGGGTGGCGGAGACGCACAGGCTGTTTCTACACCGGAGTGTGTGTAAACACCGCACCTTACAACTGCACCTCTACTGTCCGGGACTGCGTCCGACGTTGGCAGGCTCCCCAGTGCCCTTTTCAGCGCTAGGCTCCCTCTCTGAATTGTGGCATTCAAAATTGGCTGGTCTCTTCCAGCCAATGGGGTTCTCCAGTAGCTCTCCAACTCTGCTGTTGCTCCCCAAGTCTGCATGACTGCTTTTCAGCCTGCCTCCTGCCCGCTTTGAGTAGTCTCTTCTGGGTGACTGTTCCGCGTCAACAATGATGGTGACATTTACCTAATTTGATCCTTACAGGAAGACAAAAATTTTATCCTCATTCTATAGGCGAGGACACTGAGGCTCACAGTTGAAATGACTCACTCAAAGTCCTATGAATTAGTTACAGCTGAACCAATCACCATCTTCAAAATCCTAGCTCAGTACCCTTCTTCCTGTGCAGTGGGTTACTCTATGATGAGTTCCAGTTCAATTTAAGTCCCTGTGGATTCAAGGAATAGAGATTCCCACTCCCCCAGCTCCCTGCAAGAGGAAAGGGCTTGTTTTTATGTTTAAAGACACATGGCCTGAACTACTCCTAGAACTGGAAAAGTGGGTTCAAAGCAACTTTAGGGACTGGACACCTTCTCCATTTTTGAGGCCACACAGGGTCTCTCTAACGGTGAGCTTTCCCTGCTTACAAATAGCCTCTGCTTCCCCAGAACTCTGCCTTGCGCGTGGCCATTGCTGGTTGCCTCTGGCTCACTGAGTTTCTCCCTGCATACCCTCAAATATGGAGATTTGATTTCGTCCCCACATTTTCCTGGGTCAAGATATATTGTATATCACCAAGCTGACTATGGGCCTAGTAGTGTGGGATCAGGTGCCAGACCAGGTCCAGTTAACTGGGGGCCAAGGGGAGAGTCATTGTAAAGGGCAAAACCAGGTCTTGCCAGCAGTGGGGCCGTAGACGGGGTTCTTTGCCATGGTGTGTAGGCAAGGACAGCGTTCTGCAGCCTGCCCCGCCATTATGGGTCTCTTCCCTACTACCTAAACTTTCAAACGTCTGACTTACTGTAAGATGAATAGGAGGCCAAATGATTCTAGGCAGTTGATGCCGGTACAACTTGCTTCGTGTTCAGGAAGGATAAAAGTATGTGAGTCATATATTTCTTTTTTTTTTTTTTAAAGATTTTATTTATTTATTCGACAGAGATAGAGACAGCCAGTGAGTCATATATTTCTAACTTATATTTTGATTGCACCAGTTCTGTTTCTTAAAAGTCAGCCCTTCCCCTTGATTGTGATGGTTTCACAGGTATATACTTATCTCTAAAGATACAACTCACCGAGTTGTATACGTTAAACACGTATAGCTTTTTATATGTCAATCGTAGCTCAATGAAGGGATTTTTAAAAATGCCAATTACTGCTAAAAATAAAGTCACACAAGCAGAGGAAGTAATGACCTAAAACAGCCCAAAGCAGGCATCAGTGTGGTAAGGGTATGTGGGTTGGAATGCAAAGCAAGCATGTAAAGCTGTTCTGGCCTTCACAACTCGAACGGAAGCATTAAACGCTTACCTTGGGGCAGGGGGTGGGGTGGGAAGGATCATCTCTCTTATATAAAGGAAATAATCAGCACTTTGGTTCTTTTAAACAGGGATGTCTGTGATCCAAAGCTCACCTACGGTTCACTTAGGAACATCTTATTCAACTTCTTAACACGTCTTCTTAGTTGTGTTTTGCTTGTGTCAACATTAAAACTCGTCCTCATTCCCAGGGCACACCTCAGCTGGCTGGCTGTGACTGAGGAAGGTAGACTGGGGGTCTGTGAAATTCAAGAGGCTTTATTTACACACATACACACGCACGCACGCGCACGCACACATGGATAAGCATACCTGGAAGAGTAGAGGGAATTAATCGATTTATTTCTAGTAGTATTATTTATAATTTATCAATTTAACAAATCGTTGCCGAGTACCTGATATACATTGGTGGGGGAGGCAGTGGTGGTCAGGGGGTTCAGATTATTAATAAAACATGACCTTTGCTCTTCCCAATGGTGAAATTAGATCAAGTCCCAGGTCCCTGTGGGTTCTTTCTAAGTACTAATTGACAGGAAGGAATGTTGGTCTTTATATACCCTCTTCCCCACGTATAATACAGTGTGGAATAGTATCTTCCACATGAGGCTCATGAGTACTGAATGAATAAATATAAACATAGGAAAACGTCTTTGGATTGGACGTGTGAACCTCTGGAAGCGGAATTTAGATTTACAACACTAGCTACATGCACACTGCTTCTAGAGGGATAGCTATTTATACAGAACTGTCTAAAACTGATAGCAAAATATTAAAGTAAAATCCGCCCCCCCCCCCAAGAACCTAGATCAAGGTCTTGAACGGGTATGCCCCACTTAAATAACTTCCAATTCCTCCTGAAGTTTTTCTTTTAAGATTTATTTATTGGGGCTCCTGGGTGGCACCCCGAGTTTGTTTTTAATCGTTAAAAAGTAAACACGCTCTAGAATTTGGAAATCGGGACTAGTAATGCATATACACCAGGGTGGACGGGACTTTGTGGCGAGTTCACCATGAGCTACCCGTGTGTGATACTAAGCCCCCTCCAAGCTGCAGTCTGGGCAGTATGGTGTAGAGACCACCAACCCACCAAGGGGCTCATCCTATCTTTGCAGCAGAAAGGTTAGGTCCTGGCCTCCAGGATGTGTGTAGGGGTGCTTTAGTGAGCCATTCAATCTCATCAGCAGACCTCTAAACTGGTCTAAGAAACCAACTAACGGGTAAGTTAGCATTTATCCAGCATTGAGAAGTCACTTCAGTGGCTAGAAAGAAGGAATGTTTAAGCCAAATGAAACTCAAAAAGATAACATTTTATTTTCAGAGCAGCTGATGCAGTATCGAATCAGGTTTTCACAAATAAATAGGACAGTGTCTATTTGGTTACATCTCTGTTTGATGAACGCCTATCTATAGGAACTGTAATAAATGTCCGAGAAGGCTAATGCCCGGAATCTTTTAAGTAAAAATTCTTCTGGCTCTCTTTCTGAAAAACGGATTGTGAGAACTTAAAAAAATGCTTTCCACTCAGGGGGAAAATCAAGCTAGAATGCCTCAGTGTTGTTTTGAAGGAATGCACCTTTTTAGGACAAGTCTATAAAACATCTTTATTTGTTTGTTACATATGATGTTTAAATATAACTTTGCTTTCAAGCTTCAAACTTTTTTTTTTTAAACCCCTGGTAAAATAAGACTTTTGGTTCACCTTAACAAAAACTGACCTAGGAAGAAACATTTTTAGCAAAATGTATTATAAAATTCACTAGAAAATACTGTCCTCTTTTTGCCAAAATGTTACATAAAATCCTTATTAAAAATACACACGTTACAAAAGAAAAAACGGTGAAGATGCTAATACATAGTGCTCTGGGTACGGGCCAAGGGACCTGCATTCCGGGGAACATACGGTTAAGTACACTAAATATTCTGATGTCAACTTATAATAGTGCAAACCTGAATAAATTACATCCTGAAATGGGAAGGCATGCAAGTCATTTGCTGAGAATAGAACATAACGAAGTCAGAACAGGAAGCAATCACAACACTATTTAAAAATGTTTTCGTTTTTATTACATTAATTTTTTTCAAAAATACTTTTCTTTACAATAGAACTCCTAGAAAATATTTACAACCTTCCTCTAATAAAATATAACAGCAGTTAAATATATTTGAAAATAAGATGGGTTTTTCCATAAAATATATCTGTTAACTTTTTATATACAAGCTTTCTCAAAGAGGTCTAAATTCACTAATGAAAAACCATCTGATAGTAAACAGTAACGGTGCTGAAGACATTAATCTTTAGGAAGAGAAGTTCTTTGGGGTGGGGAGGGTGAGGGAAGCCAAAACACAGCACGTACATGCGGGCGGAATCATCTCCGGAGAAATGGAAGTGCAATATTTTACCATGAAGTCAATGTTTGAAGTTGATATTGTCAAGAGATTCTACTTCAGGAATCCGAACTGTCTCATTAAGGAGGAGTTCTTTGGTTATTTCAAGTCAAAGATGCTTACGTTATACTGCATGAAAAATCAAAATTAAATTGTGCATTACAGTTTTGCCTTGGCAACTCTGTTTATTTTTAATGTTTAAAACTGGAACGGCTGGGCAAGTCTCCAAATACAGCAAGTACATTTGCTTTATAAACATGTTTCTGGGTGTTTGCTCCTCTGATAGATAAGCCTTCATAGACCCGATAGCAGAACCATTCCAGAATCACGCTCAGACGCCGGCACACGCAGAGGGAAGCAGTCACCGGGACAAGACGCAATCAGCTGAACTTACAGAATGGTTCTGGAACAATTCTGCCACAAAGTTGCTGCACACTGTCTAAGCAGTTCTAACTCGAAAACACGAGAGTATAACCTGTCTCAAATGACAGCAAATAAAACCTTTCTTTTTGCCTATAGGGAAGGATGAATGAAACCTCCAAGACTTATTTTTTTTCCCCGAAAACAGAATGATGGAAACGAAAAGAACCTTTATATTTATCTTCTGTCCATGGCTTTCCTGAGATTCAGAGAACACTGCCTATGCGGGGCCGCGGTGGGCCACGAGTGTGTGCTAAAATGCTTCTGCCAGAGTCAAACTTAAAAGATGCTCACATCCTGTCCTCATGCTTCGGCTGACATTCTCTCTAATGTCAAGCTATTAATTAATGTAGCCTGGCACAATGGCCCCCACCTACACAAGCTGGGGGAACCAGCCTTCCTGGGGTGGGGCAAGGCCTGAAAGCCCTCCTTCCGAAAGTCAGGCAGCATTAATGCTCAAGGGGAAGCCGCTAGGGGCAGTCCTCTCTGCTGGGCTGCGTCCCAGTCTGAAGACACTCATTCGCCCTAACGGGGGAGGGGGCAGTCTGACTCAGCTCAAAAGCCTGAGCTAAATGTCATTTTTGAAGGATTACAGGCTTGTTACCTTCAAGTACAAACAGCAACCCTGCTACAGGGACAGGAGGAAGCAGAGCAGAGTTCTGTAGCTTGAAGAATTCTAGAAGTGCTTTGGTAAATGACTTGAATGAATACATTCCTTGTTTGAATGCAAACATTGGTCGTTGAAGTGGTGTCTGAAACCATTATTGTTGGCCTTTAATGCTATTTCACTTGTATTTGCTATTAAATTGGTTAGGAAACAGTCCAGCAAAGGTGAATGACAGCAAAATCCCAGTGAATGAGGTTTCACAGTAATTCCAAGTGACACGAAGTAATTCCAGAACTCCATGGACCATTAACAGTGTTGCAAAAAAGAATGGGCTCTTCCAGTCTAGTTTTTGGGCAAAAGAACACTTCTCGGTGTTCTGGAATGTGTGCCCCTAACCACTCTCCCTAAACAGCCCTGGCAACCTCAGAGTTGGGGTTATTTTCCTCTAGACGGCTCATGCCGAGACATGGCTCTGCCAATCCATGAATTGGAGCCACCTAGTTCCCCAGGGGAGCACGGAAGAGGAAGCACTTGCTCTAGGAACCAGGTCCTCAGGAAAGCATGGCCCTGGAGTGAAAGCCTGAAACTGTACAGTACTCCTGGAAACAGGCCAACGGTGATAGGTGAGACAGGGAGAAAACTTATTTTCACATTTGGTCAACTTTCCAAATGGTGTATGTGCTAGGGGAAAGCCGTGTAACAGAAGGGCTTGCTTTGCTCACTGGAAAGCTACCCCTTAGCACAGAATCTCCTGGCAGAGACTCCAAGTTCACTACAAACTACAGAATGAGGTCAGAACAGAACAAAAATAACTCTTAGTGGGAAAGGGTGGCCCAAGGCCCCAACACCAAGAGGGTGGCCTGCTTCACACACGCACACACATCCACACGCTCACGGCAAGCTTTGGGATCAAAGGCAGCGAGGATGGTGGACATCTGAAAGCAAAAGAACATTGAGGGTCAGGTGTATTCCCTGCCAGGAATGAGTTCGTGGGAATGTAGCCCAGATGAAACACCTCTTAAATAGAGTTGTGCCAATTATTTATTCCCTCCAACCTCCCACAGAAACATTGATTTTTTTAAATAAAAGGAAAGAAACTGAAAAAAAAATTTTTTTTTTCTCTAAACCTGAATGAAACGACCACTTTTTTAAACAGGTAGTTTAAAATGGTTACAAAACGAGCAGGGAGTCCCGGTTTCCTGATTAACGAAGACGTTGGCCGTGGGTGTTGGCTGTCTCTGCGTGACAAGCGGGAGCCTTATAGTTCCGCGTCACCCTGAAGCAAAACCGAATCTTGGTCATCCAAGAGGAGATCCGTGTCCACGACCTCGGCCTCTTCCATGACGCCTCCCAACTGCTGGACAACGTCGCCATCGAGGATGTCCACGTCCTTGATGGGTTTGATGAGGCTCAGCTGGTCCAGGGGCAGCAGCCCTGGCGTCCCCGCAGGCCCCGTAGTCCTCTCGATGGTGGCGGCCATCTCAGCGGCAAAAGCCGCCTTCTGAGCCTTTTGCCTCTGCTGTTCCTCCTGCTGCCTGTGTGTTTTCATGTGTGCATTTCGGCTCTTGATCTTGAAGAAGACTCTGAAAATGAAGGAAAAGCAGCCCGTGAAATGTGGGAGATGGGAGTTCTCGGAAATCTGGGCATCCTGAAAGGAATAGGGGCTGCGTGGTCTAACATCTGGTTTGGGTGGCTTTGACAAGAGTCCCTGGGTCACCTAGGACCTCCTGCTCTGTGACTTGTGGCCTCTCCTCTCCAAGCATTACCAGGGAAAGTGGATGGGAAGGGGAGCACATGTACAGTGTCAGGCTTCCTCCCCGTGACAATGGAGGATGAATTCTCAAAGGTCTTCCCGTCCACCTGTGGTCCACAGCACGTGCCCTTCTCCTCTGTTAGCTTCCCCGTCTCTCCTCATCACAACCTGAGAATCCCTCAATCATGCTGCTGGGCTCTGACAGTTCCCATAATAAAACCCATCACTGGCTCTTGGCTTCTGTCCCTGTTCTTCCACAGGCAAATTTCTTGAAGACTCTGCCTGGTCCTTCGCACTTGGTATACTCCTCTTTCCTCCACCCTCTCCAACTGGACTCTTGTCCCCTCCACTGCAGCCCCAACCTTCTTCTCAAGGTCACCAGTCACTCTGTGTGGCCAAATCCAATCCCCCCCATTCCATCTTTATTGTACTTGCCTTCTCAGCTGCACCCACCACTCCTTTTTGCC
The DNA here is from genome assembly GCF_002007445.2 of Ailuropoda melanoleuca. Taxonomy (NCBI): domain Eukaryota; kingdom Metazoa; phylum Chordata; class Mammalia; order Carnivora; family Ursidae; genus Ailuropoda; species Ailuropoda melanoleuca. The sequence goes on from NC_048236.1 coordinate 1,102,617, forward strand.
TAAGACCCCTTCTCGTTGGCCATTATATTACCATAATTTCCTCCTTTTAGGTTTAGAAGGAAATAGTAGCTCTCAGTTGTGGGTAATTTTGCCTCCCCAGGGGCACCTGGTGACGTCTGGAGACATTTCTGACTGTCACAACTCAAGGGGAGGATGGTATTTCTCGAGTCCAGTGAGCAGAGGCCAGGGGCATGGCTACATATTGTATAGTGCGGAGGGCGGCCCCTTCTTCCCCAAACGAGGACTTATCAGACCCAAATGTCACTGCTGAGGTTGAGAAACTCCGAGACAAGGGGCCCACAAACGATGGTCAGCGGACCAAATCCAGCCCACTGACTTTTCGTAAATGAAGTTTTACAGGAACACGGCCAAGTCTATTTGTGTGTGGCCCGTCTACAGCTGCTCTGCCCGCAAACGTACAGCTGAAGAGCCGCGACACAGACCGTACGGCCTGCAAAGCCTGAAATATTTCTCCCTGAACCTTTTCCAGAAACCGTTTGCCCAGATGTGAGGCTGCCTCTTTTGGGAGAGGGGGTGGCACAAACACCCTGCATTCATTCGTGAGCTCATGAAGGGAAATGGAAAAAAACCCCTCTGATTTCGAAGACAAGCGGACTTGATGAATCACAATTGCACATATTGAAACCGTTTCATGTAATGAACATAATTTCAGCAGCTAAAACAGGCGCTCGGCAAACATTTGCCTGTTATTCCTACTCCGGAAAACCACAGAAAATATTTCTATTTTCCACGAAATCGTAACTGGAGTTATGGTATTAAAAGGTCCCAAGTAACATAAAAACAAGACAAGAAAAACACTTAATGGATGTCACTGAGAGAGAGCCAGAAAGCGCAAGATGCTAATTCTGATCTGTGAAAATGTCCTTTGTCTCCACCTGGTGGAATAAGGAGTTGTAGCCTGTGTGTAGCCCAGGGAGCCGACGTGTTGGCTCCCCTCAGGGGACAGGTGGGAGATAAAGGGCATCAGCCTGAAGACGGTTCCTTACGTCAAGTCAGGAAGCCTAATGATCCATCTGGGGGGCTCACTTCCCCATGGTAAGATGAAGGGGATACCTTGTCCCGGCTCTGCAGGGTATGAGAACGCAGGGCAGCCACACTAAAGCCATCTCCCCCATCTCTGTGCCTCATGGAGAGAAGATGCAGCTGATTCCCCCTCACCGTGGCGAGTCCAGCGCCGCCAGACGGAGTCAGGTTTACTCAGAGGCTGAGAGAGCCGGCCTGGGTCAGACTGCATGGCCTGAATCCCGACTCAGGCGCGCTGTGACAAAGACCTTACCCTTTCTGTGCCTCAATTTCTCGGCTTGTCAAAAAACAGCTACTGAAAATGCCTACCCTATTGCGCTAAGATTCCGTTAATCAATGCCTGTACAGATCCTTTAAACCGTGCCAGGCAAGTAGTGCCTGATAAACGGCAGGGGCTAGTAAGCTGTCGGAAACAGCCTCGTGAGTATTATCAGCGGAGGCCCCGGCTGGCCTCAGTCACACAACTAAGGATGCCAAAGGAAGTCACTCCCGGCAACCCCTCCAAGTCAGGCGGACACGCTGAGAAGTGGAGTTCTGCGCTGGACGCTGTGGGAGGGAACCGCCACTGATATTTTGCACCTCAGATAAGCAGACCAACAGGACGGAGCAGCGGTCAGGAGCCCGGGCTCTGGCCTTCAACACAGATGGGTCCAAATCTCAGCTCCGCTCCCATGGAGGGTGTGACCTGAGGCCAGTCATTTTACCTAACTTTCAGTCTTTATTTGTGTAACCAGGATAAAAACCATCTCTGCATCACATGGGGCTTGTGTGTGAGGTGTCTGAGCTCTCGCGCATAAAGCATGTCACAATACAAGTGCTCAGCAAGTGCTGGATGTTACTATCACTGCCTACTGTCAGTTTTCCTTAGTTGTCTTAAATGACACTTAAAAGGACAGGCATGACAAATAGGCTTTATCTCCTGAGTCAAGCCCATCCATTGGTTGTGCCTGCTTGATGCATTCACGTGGAAAAGATCTGAGGTCCTGTCTTAAGATAACAGCGAAGAGTGTAGCGATCGGTTAGTGATGTCTGCCCCAGACGCAGGAGGGAGCCAGTCGTGGGAGGATAGTTCCCGCTAGGTGTTTCAGAGCCAGTCTCAAATCACTCAGCGGGAACGCAAGGAGAGCAACACTTGTGAACATGGTTTGGGTGTGAAAGGATGGAGTGGGAACAGAGTCCTACCCATCATTTCTGAAAAAGAGTGAAGTTTTTGTTACTAGAGGTTTGCCCTGAAGTCATCTGTCCTTATTAGGCATGAGGATATCAGAATGACCGTATTCTGAGTCAGAGACGAGGTCCACCCACCCTGAGGCTCCGTGCAGACCGCAAGGATGATATGAGGGAGTGTTTGGAGACACTGGGTTCTTTTTTCTAGCTGAAGAAACCTCAGACCATCTTGGCCCGGTCTCCACAGAGCAATTATTCATCACAAACTCAGATTCGGTCCCCGGTCCAATTGCACGTACTTGCCACACTCCTTGCAGGGGAAGATGGTAGTGGGGTCTGTCTCGCCGCTGGTGGTGCTGTGAGAGGGGGAGCTCTTCACTGAGCAGTACCCGCTCTGGGCGCTGCCCGGCTTCTGCTTCCCGGAGGCGACGGCCCCCCGGGCTTTGGTCACCTGGTTGGTGCCACCGTGGATGCGGGCGTGGCCGTTCAGTGCCTGTCGGGAGCTGAACACCTGGGGAAGAAAGGGAGTGACATGACATCTACAGTCCTGAAAAGGAAATTAGGGTTGTTAGTTACTCAATGGTGAAACACATGATACTTGAAACAGTGTCTAATGACGGGGCGCGGGGGTTTTACGTAAGCAAACTTTGGACACAGGCATGAAAAGGTCAAGGTCAAATACTACCACCACAAACACCGTGCCCGTAAAAAACCACATTGTTGTTACACCCGGAGGACAAGAAACACTGTGGCACAGTCTGAAGGACAAAGCTCCTGTCTAGCAGTCGGGGGGCTGGGGGGTTGGGGGGCGAGATCTAGCATCCCTGTCTCACAGGGAAGGCTGCTGGGCCATTTCCCCTCTGTACACTTGATTTTTTCCCCCATCTGTAAGGTGACGGAGTTGACCAGCTTTCAAACTCTTTTTTTTTAAGTTGGAAATGGCCTCCCCTCCCCTTCCCTCCCCCCTTTTCTTTTCTCCTTCCCTTTCCTTTCTTTCTCTTACTTTAAGAAAAACAAAACAAAACAAAACAAACCAGGTCTTGCTCAAAAGCTCAAAGTTAAAAGCAAACGTGCTTTGGCCGCAATAGAGTCAGCACCCCCGAAGGGAGCCTACTTGCTCAGCTCTATCTCTGCGCCATGGAAAGCCCTAGCACCCCAAGAAACACAGTTGCAAAGACACTGATAAATTCTGTTAATTACATCCAAGCCTCAATCAGTGGCCAACTGTCGAAGCAATGTTTCAGACTCCCGAACTTTCCTGTGGGACGATAAAAAGGGGCAGGACCTGGACAGTCTTTAGAAACTTGCCATAAAGCAGGCCCTCCCGACCTCAGTACGACTGACATTTGGGGCTGGATAGTTTTTGGTGGAGGGGGGCCGTGTGAAGTAGGACGTTTAGCAGCGCCCCGGCCTCTTCCCAGGAGAGACCAACAGCACCTCTCCAGATGTGACAGAAATATCTCCAGACATTGCCACATGTTCTTGGGGAACAAAATCATTCCCAGTTGAGCACCGCTACTGTAAAGAGATAAAATCCACTCCCTTGAATTCGAAGAGCCCGGACTACCAGCTTGTTAAACACATCAGCCAACAGGCATACCCACGGAGCCGTAGGTGGTTTGCTCTGTGTGAAACTCCTGAGTTCTGTTTACGGCCTTACTGGGGAAAAAATAAAGCTATGGCTGATTGAGCAACCAAAACCTCCACGGGCTTAGGCAAGGAATAAGATCAACACGCTTTTTCCCTGTGAATTTTAAAAATCATTAAAAAAATATCCAGCTTGCCGAGCATTTCTGATGGGGAAAAGTGAAAGATGACTTCCCACGCAGTCAAGAAGCTACCGTACACCACAACTATGAGTTGATTAAACAGTGAATTTCTAAACAAATTCACCCAGAAATACTGTCATTTAAAGTTACATCTTAACCATCCCTGAGAGGAAGAGCTCTACACAAAATGGAAATGACTCGGTGATGCTTCCAGGTCATTAAACATCAAAGAGAAACAAGCTAGCAATTTCTTATGTCTTAACCATCCCTGAGAGGAAGAGCTCTACACAAAATGGAAATGACTCGGTGATGCTTCCAGGTCATTAAACATCAAAGAGAGAAACAAGCTAGCAATTTCTTATGTTCTCTTCGAAGCTAATGCAAAATGTATATATCTTTTTTCCTTACTTTTTCATATTCTTTCTCAAATATAAAATCAAGTGAATTTTTGCTTTGGTATCTAAATATTTTAAAGACTATTGTCTTTTCCATCTACGTGACAGATTCATCCAGCAGCATTCTGGAAGACAGTATTGTCTTGTATAATACACAAGCAAAGATGAACACCAGCTTGGAGAAAACAGGGTTTCTTGTAAGGGAGTACCATTCTCATTTTTTGAGTAATACCTGAAGAACTCACCTGTACAGGTGTGCCTGGCTTTAAGACATCTAATGGGAAAAGTTCAACAATTCAGACTAGAGGGGGACGGGTGGGGGTCTGAAAGTCTTAAGTTAACAGCTTAAAAAAAAATACACCCTTTAAAATCCACTGGGAGCCTTAGACCAACCAGTATAGGTTCGTAAGGCCCTCCTTAGTGCAAAGAATGATCGAACGGTGCTTTTGTTTTATTTTAGCTAAATGATATTTCCAGTGTACTTGAAAAGTCCTGGGTCAAATAATTATACAGACTCCCTTTCAGCTTGTTCACGATTAATTTGCTTACTAAAAAAATTTTTTTGGTTCTCCCCAAAGAATACAAGGATGAACTTTAGCTAAATCTCTGTAATGACTTTCTCAAATTTCAAATTAATGACATTTGAATGAGTAACACTTGATGGTATACGAAACGCAAAACCTTCCAGACAGGTGAGATGGCCAGGAACGGGGGGGCAAGTTGTTATGAAAGGGCAACCCTTCTCTGTGGGCTCCCCGCAGGACATTTCAATGCCTGCTTACAGGGCAGGACCCAGTGTCACAAGGCCCTGAGGGGTGGAGGGGCACCAAGAAACACGGGGTGTAAGTTCTGGAGGCCAAGGCTCATTGCAGAACCATGCACGGTGGCTCTGAAGAGCTCTGGATCCCATGCTTCCTGAAGGTAGGGACCTTTTCTGCGGCCCCTGAGCGCCCAGCACAGCAACATCTGCTGGCTGAACGAGTAAGGAAACAAAAAGACAGGGGAAAAAACACACAGCAATGTGGTATTCCCTCTGTGAAACTTTCCTTGCTGCAACTGCACCCCTTCTAAAATGCATTGCCTTAAAGCCAGGCACAGCCCACCGCCCTCCTAGTCCCAGGTCCCCGGAGGACGCAGAGACACTTACAGCCCCACAGTTGGGCATCTCACAGATGAAGGAGCCGGAGGGCTGGCCGAGGGCCTGCAGCGGTGGCCCCTCCGCGGGAGCCAACACGGGGCCTGGCGGTGGTTCGGGAGACTTGGGCACTTCGCTCTCCTCTTCTCTGGCGGATTTCCTATCTTCTTCCGGGTCCTCGTCCTCGTCCTCTAACTCCTCCTCTTCTGCACTCGTCTGGTGGTGAGGCAGTAAAAGCAAGAGAGGGGACATCCCCAAATGGCACTTTTAGTGATAAACAGAGCCACCAGCCAGAGGAGGAGAGAGGGGCTGAACCCGGGGGCATTCTTTCTGCCTAAGGGATGGTGACAGAGCCCTATGGGGAGGGCTATGGACTCTACCAGGTCAGTCACTAGGCGCTTAAGGCTTTGAGGTCAAGGAAGTCCCCCTGCCCCACTCTGGGTCCCCTCATCACTTATATAAAAATACGCTAAGGCAGGGAGGAGAGATTTCTGTGTGTAGAGTTTCTCCCCCTTGTTCAAGACCAGCAGACCTTGAAACGAATTAAAACTCACTTGTGAGCAGCTCTGTCTCCCCAAGAGCAGTGAGGAGGGTTTTCAAGCAGCAACGATACAGTAGGAACCCCTCTGGAGAGACACTAAAAGCCCATATAATGATTTGTTTCCAGGCCTTAGGTTACATTTCCATGCGAGATGCCCCACATATCTGGTCTGACCCATGGCCCGTAGAAAGCATGGGACCCATGGTGCTCTGATGGGCTCCTGCTTGCTCTTGTCAAAACAGAATCCAAGAGTGAACAGCAACGACTTTGTGGAGAGAAGAGGGGAAGGGATAACCCCCCTTACACTGCTTTTTTTTTTTTTTAGACTGCTATCATGGGCTTGGAGAAATGCCTTCTAGAGGCATTCTATGAAAAAGAACATGAAAAATATTAGTAGCCTCGCTGCTACTGTGTCCCCTCCCCCTACCTCAGAACAGCAACCAGGTGGAGAACAAAGCAGAAAGTCCTGCCTTCCCCAGAGTCGCTGGAGCAGCCTGGCATCCTACTGTGGGAGGGTTGGGACGGAAGGCAGGGACGCAGGAGGCCCTCATTCTACTTCTTGTTTAACCACCTTACTCTGCTTCCTCCGTCCTCACGGAGGGATGCTGGCTCCTCCAGGCTGAGGAACGACTGAGGCTCAGGCTGAGAAAGGTTCTATGTTACATCAATCTCATTCCAGCTTCTGTTACACAGCCCTTCACAGTTTATAAAGCATTTTCACGTTTGCGGTCTCACCCAACAAGGCAGAAACATCCTCCCATTTCACAGATGAGGAAACAAAAGGCATGTCCTGGTGCTTCCAGCCCTGACAGGCCGGTTGCGTCTGCCAGGCTCTGCTTAAAGCACAGGCGTTCCGGTTTGGTTTATCCTAGACAGTGATGTAACTCTGGGGGCGCCTACCATTCATAGAACCCAGAAGCGAAAATTCCCGAAAAAGACGAAGATTTCTAAGAGTAAAGCAGTACACTGGGATCCAGAAACCACAAGCTTTCTCTCTCCAGTTTGGGTTGGGGGCAGGGGAGAAAGACAATGCCAGTCAGTACGGGGCCTCTAACATTCCCACACTGTTCCACTGCTGTCTGCATTTAATACCGTATACATGCATATTTGAGATGATGTAGCGACAGGGCGTACTTAAGAAATGGCTTCAGTTTCCAGTGGGTTCATTACGATTAACTAGTAATGATTACATTTGCTGAAAGACTTCAATGAGTACAGATGTAGGCTTGCTTCATTTTACAGAGTGATTCATGATACAGACCTTGTAGGCCTCTTATGAGTACAGAACACACGGGCTGACTTTACTTAAATGGTCTGACGCCTGTGTGAATCCTCATCTTTGAACCTCAAGGGTTTTCAGGTAAAACTATGTTATGTCAAACTCCTAACGATTCACTCCATTCCTTTCTGGAACTGTAACTCTGTGGACTCAATCTTGGTTTATTAAGCAGGCCATGGTCTATAGCTTGGCACTTAAAATAGATTACACAATAACTATTAATGACCACAGTGTCTGTTTTACAGGGCTTGTTACAATTACAATTTTCTCACAATACCATTTTTTTTTTTTTTGGTTTAAAAACTCTTAGAAAGAGACATTCCATAAGAGCCACAAATTTATAGATTAAATTATACTGTACTGTGATTATATACGTCTCTGGAATTTAGAAGGGTTTTATTTCAACTGGCAATCTATACACGTTCACAAAATGATTTATCGTCAAGCCATATGGCTTACCGAAGTGACTAAGAGATACAAAGATAGGAGGACAAAAATCCTAACATGTACCACTTTGTATCAACAAGTTGGCCATTTCATGATGTATTGTGAAATGAAACACTGAATAATATTCCAAAACTGGTAGAAGGTGGGCAAATACAGGATGGGGAGGTGGTGATATATTTAACATGGTGCTTAAAACCTTGCGTGTCTGTAGTAAGAGTTTCTTAAGGAGGGTGATATTCTTATTTCTCAGGCATGCAAATGGAATTCACATTTGAGACATTTGTAAGTTAAAATACAAATGCTCGACAGCCCAAATTTCCTGAGACATAAATCTGAGCGTCGCAGTACTAATGATGATGATGATGGGGACGAAAACATGTTGAATGCCTGCTATGAATTAGGCACCACACACACACACACACACACGTGTGCACACGTACACATACACAAAATTTCTGGTGTGCACGGTAACCCCGTACACATTTTTCTTTTTTAAACAAATGAGGAAATTGGCCTGAGAACAACTTTCCCCAAGGTCACGTAGCTGATAAAGAAGCTGAACTGAGATTGAAACCTAAACTATCTGATTTCAAAACCTCAGCCTTCTTCATTTACTGGCCCTGCAGCAAACGTCCACAGGGACACATGTGTTCATCTGCTCACAGTTTAGATTTTCAGCCCAAACGCAGATATCCTAAGTCCCTCCAAACCACTGGAGACAGCTGCCTGTAAATATCGAAGGGCAGCGGGAGGTTTCCCAAGCCCCCATCAGTGGACCATGTTGCAGTAACTTAGACCATGGGTGAGCTCTGCCCTTGGAGTCCTGACTGCTGTCCTCCAAAGTCAGCTACTTTTCTCACTTAGTTTCGTGAATTATGCAGAATTTACAACCAGATCCACAGATTGGCCGTGAGTGGAAGCATGAGCAGGGGTGGGAGGCAGGGAGGTGTGATCAGTACTTTCCTCCTACGTCCTTAACACAGCCCACTGTGGTCTCTTTCTTTTGCCTCCGAGGTGGAAGGACTATCATGGCTTCCGGCCAGAAGTCTACTCAGCTGAGTAAGACACTGTGTTCTGTTGGCCTTCTGGTTACCTCAAGAGCGGCCATTCCTCACGAACTCTCCTTTTCCCTTCTCCACACTAAAGTCCCTGAACGACCTGAGTGTGTTCCATCATGTTTCATCCCGGATAAAACACTGAGGACCCATACTCAGTAAGCAATCCCAGGTGTCCAGGCAGGCCCAGAGGACAAAGGGACCCCTAGGACTGTGCTTTCTGCACCCTCTCCATCTCTTGCATGGTCCCAATTTTTCGTCTCTACTTTGAAAACTTTCCTTAGAAGTTTGGCTGTGCCTTCACAGTGCCCAAAAGGGAGCTGTGAGCTACCGTGTTGGCTTTGAATCAAGATTTTCCTTCCTTTCTTCCTTCCTTTCCTCCCTCCCACCCGTTTCTCCTTCATTCTTCCCTTCTTCCTTCCTCCCTTGCTCCCTTTCTTTCTCCCTCCCTCCCTCCTTTCCTTCATTTTTTTTGTGGGACTGAGTCATCTCTGCACCATAGCTTTTTGTTCTCCTTAAGGTAACACAGGGGCGGGGGGATGCTTCTGCTCCAGCTTAACACCGGCTCCTGGTGAATAAGCCCAAGAAGGTGTGGTTCCTTGGGCATCATCTTAACCTCTCCTCCTCAGTCCGCAGCTACATGCTGGCCCGGGGCCTTTCTGAGATGCAGAGCCCTGCTGGCTCATGACAGCCCCTCTTCCTCATGTGGTAACATCTTCCTTAGCAGCAATCCCCTGCTCTGAATCCCCTTGTTCACCCTATCGCCCTGCAGTGAGTTCACAGAGGGACTGTTGCTATGATCCACAGTGACTCCTATCTGGGAATGATGTTCACTCAAAGCGTTCAACAAATATTTAGAGTATCTCTATTATGCCAGGAACCCCCCTAGGCACTTGGTAATACACAGCTGGAAAGACATCAATTTGCCATGATTTTGCCTTCTTCCAAAACATGACTCTGACAGAGGCCAGAACATTTCAGGGCTGGAAGGGACTTTCCAAATCAGCTAAGCCATCTGCCCCATTCTGGAGGTCAGTAAGCTTAGGAGCCAGGTCCTAGGTCTGCAAGGCCAGGATTCTTCATACTTCCTTGTTTGGTCTCTGGTCTGCTCATCTGGAAAGTGATGCTCTGTGTGACCTTGGGCAGCCCATCCTCTCTCTGGGCCTCAAACCTTTGCCTGGGGCATGGTGGAGCTGGATGAGAGAGAGGCCGTAAGGCTCTATCCGAGCCTTTCTGGTTCTTGTCTTACGCTGCTTGTAAACACCCTTGGGGTTCATGCTAAAGCTTCCATTTGCGTATGCCACATCCTTCCAACTTCAGTATATGCTCCTGGTGGAGGGCGGGGGCCAGTTAACATCTCTGGGTCACCCACGGCACCACATACGTATTGTTTACACTGCGGGAACTCAACTGCGTTTAGCTGATTGGGCCAGAAGAGGCCACGTTGCCTTTTTTAAACGTTAGGCCGCAGGTGAGAACAACGCTCTTCAGATAGAAGACAGCGCCTACTTCAAGCACTCAGACAAAAGCCCTGGTCACGGGAAACCGCAAACATGGAACACCATCATCTCTGATGCAGATGTCAAGTTTTTCCTGATATCTGGGTCCAAATATAAATTCAAATATGTGTGTATATTTCACAGCTAGGATCATTCTTAGGTAGGAACTTGGACCTTGAGGCACTAATGAGTGCAAGAGTTCTTACACTTCTCTGAAAGAATTTGCATTTGACTGCTCTTAAAGTATCACACAGGGAATCAGGCTCAGACAACGTCTTCACCAGCCATTTGACCACGGCTAAGTTACCTAGGCTCTGTGCCTCAGTTCCCCACCTCACAGACTGGCTATGAGGATTAAATGAGTCAATACTGGTAAAGGGCCTAGCACAAGGCCCGGCACACAGAAAGTGCTACGTAAGTGTCCGTTAAAGAAAATGAGCCACGTTCGTGCTAACAATCACAACTGGGGCACGATGGGGAATGAAAGTGTAGTTACAGATATTCACAACAATCATGAATTCCAAACACTTTCCCCGATGGTGACAGCCTGGAGTTTACTAATCTGTTTTAAGACACGCCATTTTTACACACCCATGCATGGCAGGCAATGTTTCCCCCAGCGCGTGGAAAGATTTCCCCTAGCTGTGGATACGGAGAAAAAGACTGAACCACAAAGACAAAAGTGATAGTAATTCCCGAAGCCACACATTAGGGGTTCGGAGAAGATTTCGATGTCTTCAGTCTTCAGTGTGTTATGTCTTTCGTGTATACTTAATATGCAGACAACTTTGGATCGTCTGCCACTGAAGGAAAGCAGTCTCGAGGATAAATGGTGATTAAGGATTAGAATAACACACACACCGCTAACTATTCCTTGATAACCGAGAGGTCCTGGCACTACCCAGAGGCCAGAGCTCCGCCTTGGTCGTGCTTCACGACGCTGCGGTAAAGCCCGAGGGTTCTGGTTCTCCGGCCAGCAGCATCTGTGACACGGGTGACTCAGAAAGGATATCCTGGGGGTCAAGGGCACCCACTTACAAGCCATCGAGTCAAGGCTGGGACCACCCAGGCTTCACTCCCTTGGCCTTGCCTGCCTTGGAAGCCAGGGCAGCCCTCACCTCCTGAACTGAGCGCTGGGCAAACCCAGGACCACCTTCCTTCTGGCATCTCTCTGCCAGGGAGTCGAGGCCTGAATCCCCCCAGGGAGCGGCCCGTCAACCTTCTCCCTGTGGTCACCTCAGTAAAGCCGAGCCAAACACCAGCCACTTACTAACCTGGGTGTGGGGCGGGGGCGGGGCCCGCATAGGCAGCGACTGCGCAGCTTCACTCACCACAGAATCATCGATTTCTGCGAGGCGTGTCCGGTGTTTCCGCCCCAAGCGCATTATCTTTTTCCACGTGTAGTAGTACTCCACACACTGAGCCACCGTCTTAGACTTCACCTGCCGGGAAAGCCAAGTCCAGATCAGCACAGCAGCGCCGGGTGGGCCAAGCCACAAGCTTTGGTGAAAACTTAATTTTATAATAGCTAATAGGTGTATGCAATGCAATAAAAAAAAAAATGTAGTCCAAAAAACCTTCCTTCCCGTGCCTGGTCTCTGTCCATCCAGTTCTCACCCCCCACGCCTGCCACACGCTAGCCCCTCTTCTTCATTTCTTGGGTCTCATTCCAGAATCTCTTTACGCATATACCAACGAACACGAAATATGTTTCTCCTCACAAGAGGCGGCACACTGTCTATGCCGCATAGGTCTATGTTTCGCAACTTGATTTTTTCTTTTTCACAATATAGCCTGGAGATCTTTTTTCATGTTGGCCCATAGAGAGCTCATTCCTTTTTTTAACCCATAAAGCAGCATGCTTTTTCATTTAATGTGCTTAAGCGTATTTGGCTCTCTGGCTGGTTGACCTTCAAAATCTATTTATGAAAAATGTTCCTTAGTAATCGAACAGGAGTGTAAGGCAAAAGTTACGATGGCAAGAACTTAGTTTTGGCAGGAAACAAACTTTGCCCTGTCCTCCCCCAAGTGGGCAAAGGTACATGTACTCTAAAGGGAAAAAAAAATGCCTTTGTGAGGTTCATAGATCTCCAAGCTCAAGGTGGGGTTCAATAACTGGGTTTTCTGGAGGCAGATAAAAGGCTGGCCATACTTCTGGAGGGGGGGCTATCGGTTACCCCAAACGTGAGATCAGAGGGGCACCACCCACAGTCCTGTCTTCCTGAAGTCGCCCCCTTCACATCACTGGATATCCTGAATTTCACATTAGAGCTGCGCAGGGAGTGAGGATACTGTCTCGGAGAGCACGTGATGAAAAAGCCGTATCGCCTGGCAAGCATGACACATGACTCCATCCCCAGTCCACAACGTGCAGGCCTGCAAGGGGTGAGGCCTCCAACAGGTCAGTCCCGGGGGAAGAGGACTCAAAACAGAGGATAGCATGGAAACTACTGAGCTTACGGGGGAGCCAAGAGCATGGTGGCCTCCAAGGTAGGGAAAGGCAGGGGTGAATACAGATCTGGAGATGGGAGCAAGAGAGAGGGAAGAGTCTACCTGTTCTGATTCTTGTCCATCAAGGAAGGCCCTACGTTAAGGACAGGAGACAGACACCCAGTGGGTGGTATCAGCTCGACTCACCCCAGAGCCAGTGGTAGTTATTACCTGCAACTCTGTTCCCCGTGGACCTGAACATTTTAATGACCTTAATAACACAATATGGCTCCAATGTTCATTGATATTCTGAAACACTCTTGGAATCATTTTAACTTTTAGCCTAAACCACCTCTTACCCAATTAAGGCCTTGATGAACTTAATAGTTCATTATCTTCTGTAAAAGTGCTATTTCATCTGTGTAGAAAAGTTCTATTTTGTTGTGAGGTGCTGTATATACAAAATATTATTTTTATTATTACTGTCATTATGATTAGGGGCCCAACACCAGAAACTC